>NC_134489.1:116760217-116965040 GCF_040206685.1 Ascaphus truei | reverse complement strand
CCCTTTATTGAATGCGAACCCTGTGATCGCTGATAATCACTTTTAAAGGACTGACAAGCCTGGGTGTTTGTATCACGCTGTGTATGATGGGCGTATCCTATGTATGATGCGTGTATTGTGTGCACTGAGATCTTCTTTGAGGAATATACACTTTTTATGATCCCTCTATTAGCTACGACTCTTCTGACTCCATTATTTGAACCTAAAGTGCATGAGCGCTCCGCTGCTATGGATAAGGAAAATGTACAGAAAGAGAGCCAAAAGGAGCAGGGAGAGAGAATCAAACCGCACCTTCACCAAGAGCAGGGAGGGAGAATCTAACCTCAGCTTCACCAAGAGCAGGGAGGGAGAATATAACCTCAGCTTCACCAAGAGCAGGGAGGGAGAATCAAACCTCACCTTCACCAAGAGCAGGGAGGGAGAAACAAACCTCACCTTCACCAAGAGCCGGGAGGGAGAATCTAACATCAAGAGCAGGGAGGGAGAATCAAACTTCACCTTCACCAAGAGCAGGGAGGGAGAATCTAACCTCACCTTCACCAAGAGCACGGAGGGAGAATCAAACCTCACCTTCACCAAGAGCAGGGAGGGAGAATCAAACCTCGCCTTCACCAAGAGCAGGGAGGGAGAATCAAACCTCACCTTCACCAAGAGCAGGGAGGGAGAATCAAACCGCACCTTCACCAAGAGCAGGGAGGGAGAATCTAACCTCACCTTCACCAAGAGCAGGGAGGGAGAATCTAACCTCAGCTTCACCAAGAGCAGGGAGGGAGAATCAAACCTTACCTTCACCAAGAGCAGGGAGGGAGAATCTAACCTCACCTTCACCAAGAGCAGGGAGGGAGAATCAAACCTCACCTTCACCAAGAGCAGGGAGGGAGAATCAAACCTCACCTTCACCAAGAGCAGGGAGGGAGAATCAAACCGCACCTTCACCAAGAGCAGGGAGGGAGAATCAAACCTCACCTTCACCAAGAGCAGGGAGGGAGAAACAAACCTCACCTTTACCAAGAGCAGGGAGGGAGAATCAAACCTCACCTTACCTTCACCAAGAGCAGGGAGGGAGAATCTAACCTCACCTTCACCAAGAGCAGGGAGGGAGAATCAAACCTTACCTTCACCAAGAGCAGGGAGGGAGAATCAAACCGCACCTTCACCAAGAGCAGGGAGGGAGAATCAAACCTCACCTTCACCAAGAGCAGGGAGGGAGAATCAAACTTCACCTTACCTTCACCAAGAGTAGGGAGGGAGAATCTAACCTCACCTTCACCAAGAGCAGGGAGAGAGATTCTAACCTCACCTTCACCAAGAGCAGGGAGGGAGAATCAAACCTCACCTTCACCAAGAGCAGGAGGGAGAATCAAACCTCACCTTCACCAAGAGCAGGGAGGGAGAATCAAACCGCACCTTCACCAAGAGCAGGGAGGGAGAATCAAACCGCACCTTCACCAAGAGTAGGGAGGGAGAATCTAACATCACGAGCAGGGAGGGAGAATCTAATCTCACCTTCACCAAGAGCAGGGAGGGAGAATCAAACCTCACCTTCACCAAGAGCAGGGAGGGAGAATCAAACCTCACCTTACCTTCACCAAGAGCAGGGAGGGAGAATCTAACCTCACCTTCACCAAGAGCAGGGAGGGAGAATCAAACCTTACCTTCACCAAGAGCAGGGAGGGAGAATCAAACCGCACCTTCACCAAGAGCAGGGAGGGAGAATCAAACCTCACCTTCACCAAGAGCAGGGAGGGAGAATCAAACTTCACCTTACCTTCACCAAGAGTAGGGAGGGAGAATCTAACCTCACCTTCACCAAGAGCAGGGAGAGAGATTCTAACCTCACCTTCACCAAGAGCAGGGAGGGAGAATCAAACCTCACCTTCACCAAGAGCAGGGAGGGAGAATCAAACCTCACCTTCACCAAGAGCAGGGAGGGAGAATCAAACCGCACCTTCACCAAGAGCAGGGAGGGAGAATCAAACCGCACCTTCACCAAGAGTAGGGAGGGAGAATCTAACATCACGAGCAGGGAGGGAGAATCTAATCTCACCTTCACCAAGAGCAGGGAGGGAGAATCAAACCTCACCTTCACCAAGAGCAGGGAGGGAGAATCAAACCTCACCTTCGCCAAGAGCAGGGAGGGAGAATCTAACATCACCTTCACCAAGAGCACGGAGGGAGAATCTAACATTACCTTCACCAAGATCAGGGAGGGAGAAACAAACCTCACCTTTACCAAGAGCAGGGAGGGAGAATCTAACCTCACCTTTACCAAGAGCAGGGAGGGAGAATCAAACCTCACCTTCACCAAGAGCAGGGAGGGAGAATCAAACTGCACCTTCACCAAGAGCAGGGAGGGAGAATCAAACCTCACCTTCACCAAGAGCAGGGAGGGAGAATCAAACCTTACCTTCACCAAGAGCAGGGAGGGAGAATCAAACCTCACCTTCACCAAGAGCAGGGAGGGAGAATCAAACCGCACCTTCACCAAGAGCAGGGAGGGAGAATCAAACATCACCTTCACCAAGAGCAGGGAGGGAGAATCAAACCTTACCTTCACCAAGAGCAGGGAGGGAGAATCAAACCTCACCTTCACCAAGAGCAGGGAGGGAGAAACAAACCTCACCTTCACCAAGAGCCGGGAGGGAGAATCTAACACCAAGAGCAGGGAGGGAGAATCAAACTTCACCTTCACCAAGAGCAGGGAGGGAGAATCTAACCTCACCTTCACCAAGAGCACGGAGGGAGAATCAAACCTCACCTTCACCAAGAGCAGGGAGGGAGAATCAAACCTCGCCTTCACCAAGAGCAGGGAGGGAGAATCAAACCACACCTTACCTTCACCAAGAGTAGGGAGGGAGAATCTAACCTCACCTTCACCAAGAGCAGGGAGGGAGAATCAAACCTCACCTTCACCAAGAGCAGGGAGGGAGAATCAAACCTCACCTTACCTTCACCAAGAGCAGGGAGGGAGAATCAAACCTCGCCTTCACCAAAATCAGGGAGGGAGAATCTAACCTCACCTTCACCAAGAGCAGGAAGGGAGAATTTAACCTCACCTTCACCAAGAGCAGGGAGGGAGAATCAAACCTCACCTTCACCAAGAGCAGGGAGGGAGAATCTAACCTCACCTTCACCAAGAGCAGGGAGGGAGAATCAAACTGCACCTTCACCAAGAGCAGGGAGGGAGAATCAAACCGCACCTTCACCAAGAGCAGGGAGGGAGAATCAAACCTCACCTTCACCAAGAGCAGGGAGGGAGAATCAAACCTCACCTTACCTTCACCAAGAGTAGGGAGGGAGAATCGAACCTCACCTTCACCAAGAGCAGGGAGAGAGATTCTAACCTCACCTTCACCAAGTGCAGGGAGGGAGAATCAAACCTCACCTTCACCAAGTGCAGGGAGGGAGAATCAAACCTCACCTTCACCAAGAGCAGGGAGGGAGAATCAAACCGCACCTTCACCAAGAGCAGGGAGGGAGAATCAAACCGCACCTTCACCAAGAGTAGGGAGGGAGAATCTAACATCACGAGCAGGGAGGGAGAATCTAATCTCACCTTCACCAAGAGCAGGGAGGGAGAATCTAACCTCACCTTCACCAAGAGCAGGGAGGGAGAATCAAACCTCACGAGCAGGGAGGTAGAATCAAATCTCACCTTCACCAAGAGTAGGGAGGGAGAATCTAACCCCACCTTCACCAAGAGCAGGGAGGGAGAATCAAACCTCACATTACCTTCACCAAGAGCAGGGAGGGAGAATCTAACCTCACATTACCTTCACCAAGAGCAGGGAGGGAGAATCTAACCTCACCTTCACCAAGAGCAGGGAGGGAGAATCTAACCTCACCTTCACCAAGAGCAGGGAGGGAGAATCAAACAGCCTTTGACGGAGCGGCCTGTAGGCGAGGTCAGATAGACGCATAGACAGAGGGAGAGCCTTAACTGGATTTGTTTATTAACCACAAACCAAATAATCAGGTGCACTGTCCCTTTAAGAAACCAAATAATAAACTAAACACATATTCCCGTTAGGGAAACTAACTAGACTTCACTCCAGCCCTTTCTAGCGGGCAGTCAGATAATCTGGTTATGCACCCAAAACATATACTATATATTCAAAGTACAATAAGAAAGTCTCTTATTTGAATTGCAGCTCAAACAGCAATAAGAAACGCCGGTTCTGGGGAGAGATTGTTATCCTGGGTGTGATTCCAAAATGGACCCACAGGCCTGCTTCCTTCAGTCCTAGGGTCCATAACAGCCATGCTCTCTGCTGGTTTGAAGAAGTCTCTCTTCCATCCTGGGGAAAAACCTACTGTAGCTCCCTGTCTCTGAGCAGCTATAAAAAGGCAGGAAGCTGCCAATCAGGAGTTCATTGTTCACACCTCCCTGTTCAGGTATGAAATCTGAAACCCATGCAGTCTCCTGATGTTTTGAAAGGGAGTTAACCTCTTCACTCCCTTACACAGCCCCTATACCAAGAGCAGGGAGGGAGAATAAAACAGCACCAACACCAAGAGCTTGGAGAGAGAATCAAACAGCCCCTACACAAAGAAACAAAGGAGCATCAAACAGCCCCTACAGCAAGAGCAGGGAGGGAGAATCAAACAGAACCTACAGCATGAGCAGGCTGCTAAGAGTCAGATCCTCCATCCAATATCCACATCGTAATGCAGGTGCAGAGAGGGGTCTGCGTCTGTCAGAGTAGAGAAGGGTCTCAGAGGGCAGAGCTTGAAGATTTGCATGTATACTTGTCAGTAGGACATACGTTATTGGCACACTTGATGTCCCTTCTCTGTTTAACAATGTTGTCACTAGAGGTAGATACTGCTGGACTTTTACTAGAATACATTTTAGAGATACAATTCAGGGTATTTTTTATTGATAGGGAAAGAAAAAAGAAAAAAGCGCAAGGCCCATAGGGTAATATTGTCAGATTTATGGAAAATAAAAACGGTTATAAAAACTCACAGAATAAAAATTGATATAGGCATCTCGGTATAAATAACAACCGCAGGAACAGGGGTGTCTGGACGTTTTCCGCTTCTTCTGCTGCGTTGATGCACGGCCCTCCTCGTTGTCCCGATCAGCAACCGTTCAGCTTCCGCGTCAGCTGACTCGCGACATCGGCGCGTGACGTCGATCGGGGGGTTAGATTATGGGCGGTCACCTGCTTCTTCTCCGAAGACGGAACTCCAGGATCCCTGCTCACTGTGTTCTCTTAGTGCCGAGTGCCAGCCACAGCAGCAACCTTTAGCAATGTCCGCCCTACGCGTTTCAAGGACGCTTGTCCTCTTCCTCAGGGGCACGTTCATTGCTGGTTGCTCAAGTCACGACATTATATAGCAAACATGAATTCATTAAACAATTAGTTACTGACATCAATTGATCAATTCTGTACATCGGTGCCCTATTAGTATTAATCTACAGTGTTCTCACGAGTGTGTAGCTTGATTAGAAAATATTCTTTAATAGCATAAACATAATTATATATTGAAAAAAGTAAAACCATAATTTTATTGTACCTTTAAAATAATTAATTAAATACTCTGTGAACACTGCAAAGCAATACCATTACATAGTTTTAAAACATTATAAAATAACTAAGTATAGATTAATTTTCCAATTTCATCAATCTGTAATAAAAAATATAAAAATTATTTTATTTTACAAAAAAGCTGCCATATCAATTTCTTCATTTAACCCATTTGGAGACAGGGTGTTAAGCTGATGTATCCAAAAAGTTTCTCGTTGTCTCAGCCTTAGCACCCTGTCTCCTCCATATTCGTTGGGCCCTATGTGTTCTATTCCTGTGATCTTTAATTTGGCTGGATCTTTATTATGTTTATAAAAGAAATGTCTAGGGACACTATGGGTCATTAACCCTTTAAGAATATTATTTCTATGTTCTAAAAATCGTTCTTTTAGACTTCTTTTGGTTCTGCCTACATATTGTTGGCCACATTCGCATTCTAATAAATATACTACAAATGTAGTTTTGCAATTGATAAAATCTTTTATGGGGTATGATTTAACTGAATGTTTTGACTTAATAGACACGGCTCCTTTATTTATATATTTACATGTGATACACCTCCCTCCACAGCAATAGTTACCTATTCTTTTGGATGATACTACCGTTTTATTTACAAGTCTATTTGTTTGCCTTAGTTTAGAGGGGGCTAGAATGTTTTTAATGGTCCGTGCTCTTCTATTTTACTTTCTTCAATATATAATTATGTTTATGCTATTAAAGAATATTTTCTAATCAAGCTACACACTCGTGAGAACACTGTAGATTAATACTAATAGGGCACCGATGTACAGAATTGATCAATTGATGTCAGTAACTAATTGTTTAATGAATTCATGTTTGCTATATAATGTCGTGACTTGAGCAACCAGCAATGAACGTGCCCCTGAGGAAGAGGACAAGCGTCCTTGAAACGCGTAGGGCGGACATTGCTAAAGGTTGCTGCTGTGGCTGGCACTCGGCACTAAGAGAACACAGTGAGCAGGGATCCTGGAGTTCCGTCTTCGGAGAAGAAGCAGGTGACCGCCCATAATCCAACCCCCCGATCGACGTCACGCGCCGACGTCGCGAGTCAGCTGACGCGGAAGCTGAACGGTTGCTGATCGGGACAACGAGGAGGGCCGTGCATCAACGCAGCAGAAGAAGCGGAAAACGTCCAGACACCCCTGTTCCTGCGGTTGTTATTTATACCGAGATGCCTATACCAATTTTTATTCTGTGAGTTTTTATAACCGTTTTTATTTTCCATAAATCTGACAATATTACCCTATGGGCCTTGCGCTTTTTTCTTTTTTTCTTTCCCTATCTATAGCTTTCTCTGGTCCCGAGGTTGGTTCCAGATGAAAAAAGGCTGCATACCCATAGGAGATCAGGCTTGGACTCTGTATTTGGGACCACAAAAAGCAAACTTCTTGGACACTAAGTATTTTAATTGATTGTAATAATTGTTGAATGTTTTGCTGTGTAAATCCCTTGTAACTCATTTTCTCCCTTTGTGTGTTATTAATACACAAGGAGGCTGATAAGTAAGAGCGCTGGTGGACACATTTGGAGGCAGAGGGGCTTACACCCACCTGCTCACAATTGTGTTATACTCAATTTCACATCACTTTACTATTTTTTATTGATGTTTGAAGATGATGAAACAGTTGTGTTATTTTATATTCTTATCCTCTGTACTAATAAAGGTTTTATTAGATGCCAAAGGGCAGATAGAGGTTTGAGGTGTCATTCCTATGTTGTGTGTGCTGTCTTTCTCGGCTATAGAGATTGACATGTGTTTTAGCAACAGTATGCATGTGTGTAATGTTTTCATGTGTTTTGAAGGACACCCCTTGCAGAGGTATTGCTAAGATGCCATTTCATTTAAATGTCAGTTTAGCTGCATGAATTTGATGAAAACAAACGGTTCAAGCTTTCTAGGTTTTCACATGATTGTGTACTGCTGGGGGATTTGTAGATTTGTGAATCTCCCACCTTGGGAGCAATTAGATAAATAATCACGTCATGAGGATGTGTGTTGTGCTCTCAGGAATGTAGTAACATAATAATTTCAAAGTCATCTTAAACAATATTAAGAGCACAGGCATGGACCTGTTCCTAGTTACAGTTATCTGTATGTATGTACCGTATTGGCCCGAATATAGTGCTACACTGGCGACACACTTTATTCGAGCTCGGCTAGTCCCACGAATTCGGGTATACCCGGGTGTATTGAGGTTTGTGACTGTTTTCTGCCCGAGTGCATTGAGGTATTTTCCATGCAGGGATTGAAGCATTTTATTCCCGCTGGCTGCAATACTGCACAGTATATATATATATACTGCATTACAATTCATGAATTTATGCCATCTGGTAGACACGCGAAGCATTGCAGCCTATTAAATCCTAATCATTATCATTTAACAGATCAGCCGCCCGTCAGCCAGGCATGAACCCAGGCTGGGAAGGCAAATGCAACGGGGCTTGTCAGAGGTGAGGAGCGGGGCATTCCAGGTATCTGCCAGGTACATACCGGGTATTTGCTCGAATAAAGTGTGTCGGTGCAGTATGTAGTTTTCCTAAAAATGTGGTTCCAAAGACTGTACTCTAATTATATGCGCATCCTAACACCTTTTAATTTTTCATGTAGAACACCTTCAAAACTGTAGGGGTCGTGTTATATGCGAGGTCGCACTATATTCGGGCCAAAACGGTATGTACTGTATGTGTATATGTTTTATATTTGCAATTATTTTGTGTGTGTGTGTGTGTGTGTGGGTGTGCGGTTTGCAATTTGGGACAGTCAGTGTTTTCACTTGATATAAATGTAGGTTTTTGAGGTGCTGTAATATACATTAGATATCCTTTCATTGCTGTTAACGCGTCTTCTGTACATAATGCCTTATTGTTACGTTTTCAGTGACTCTAATTCAAGCCACTAGTTGACATATGAGTCCCATATTTTAGGTAAGGGTCTGTCTGTGTGGGTGTCAGAGCAGTGACTCGATCTAAACCTGTGTATTATCAGCTGTTTTATTTCTTTCTTTTTATTTTCTTGTGGTGCATGTCTCAAATTATTCAGAAAATTGACAATTCTCAGATTATTCTGCTATGGATTAAACTGCCTAAAATACTGTTCTTAATGTAGATGTGTACCTGCTGTGTGGTGCTGCTGTGTGGTGCTTTTGTACATGGTTCAGCAGGGGATAATAAGGGTGAGGCTGTATTGGATGCAGTAGTGTAGTCCGGTGACACTATCTGTCAAGTGAAAATCATGGATTAGGAAGCGATTCTGGGCCATATTTATTAAGTGTTACTCAATGTGACGGGCGCGGGTTACCAGGTTCTTTAATAAAGGTCAATCCCGTTTTGGTTACCCCTATTCTGTGTATAAGGGTCTAAGAGTTGCTATTGGGCCCAGTAACAATGTACCATTCCAATGCACTGTATGTAATAAAAGCATTTATTGTGTTTTTCCCTTTCCGGACATGCAATCAAGTAGGGAATGCTAGGGTATGAGTTTCAAGGTGGGTTTTGTGGAGGAACCATTGCCTAGGAGGTTGGGGTCCGGAGTTGTCAGTTCACCTATAAATGTACCCAGGAATTATGCCTGATTCTTGGATATATGTAGGCACCTTGTCCCGGCAGTACTTCCCCTTGTGACTCACCACAAGGGTACCCTGTAGTAAGAGCGCAGACGGGCTTTTCAGATTTGCTTTTGTGTGAATAGCAGAGCAACCGGCTTCGATTTTTGAGCCTGAAAAGCCTGCCTGATGGAGTCTAATTCCCGCTTTTTGGGACCAAGATCTCAGAAACGAACGTAGCGGTCGTGGCTGGGATTTTTTGCCGATTTGAGTTCCACGAGATTTGGACTGACTCGCGGTCAGGAGGGATCAAGTTCTCAGAAGAGAACGTATAAGTGGCGTATGGAATTTTATGCCGATTTGGGTTCCAGAAGAGTCTGGGCTAAGTCCCGGTCAGGGTAAAACTCTCCCATAGAGTTCCCTGCACCTAGGAAAGTCTTGTTTTCGATCCTAGTCCCAAATTAAGTGCGTCTTTTTGTCTGTATTTTCTGTTCCATTGTGTGTAAGCGAATTTATGCAGAATAAATTACAATTAATTTCATTACCTTGTTTTGCTCAATGAATGATCCTGGTAAAAAGGTGTAAATAACCTAGTCTCCCGTGACACTCAATTTGACACTTTCTTTGCCGATAAACAGAAAGGTAACCCAAAGTAGAATATAGGAAAACACACTAGCAATAATTAAAATGAAATGTATTGTTTTTTAATCATCTAAAAAGAAAACGGTTAATTTAACAATGAATAGCATAACAATAATAGAAAAATACACAATTAGTTCGGTATATGGTTTCTGAAGATACAATATCTACACATACGCCATGACTCTTGAAGTACTTTTTTGATGGTAGGGGGTAACCAAGCTCTCAAAGGTTTAAGCTCGTTTGGTTACCCCTAATCCGAGTATAAGGGTTCAAGAGAGTTAGCTATTGGATCAAGTAACATTGTATGTTTTACTAGTAAATTTACTTTAATTTATACCTTTCCAGACATGCCAGCGAGCATGGATTGCTAGGGCATGAGTTTCAGGGGGGATGGGGGAGTGGGGGTTTGCAGAGGAATTGTTGTCAGAATGTGCCTAGGTAGTTGGGGTCTGGAGTTGTCAATTCCCCTAAAAATGTACCCGGGTATCATGCCTGATTCTCGGATACATATAGTATAGACACATTGTCCTGGCAATATTTCCCCTTGGAAACGCAAGTCCAGTCTAAGTCCAATAGATAGTGTGTGGGGAATAAGGCTAATAGGAATCAAAGTACAGCTTTCTATTGTATTACCTATACCCAGGGCTTAGGGATGTATTAGAGTATATTTTATTAATACATTGTAATGTACGGTTGTGTACTGTAATAAGCTGGGACTTTTGGAACGAATGTTCAGAAAGACTGCCAGGGCTAACACATAGGTGCCAGTAAGACTGCTGAACATTGGAGTTCAAAGTAGCCAGAGGATGCCAGAGGTGTGAAAGGCAAATGGGCAGCAGGGAAAGGCTGAGTACCCAAGTCCAGGGATCATCACAGGCAGTGGTCCGGACTGCCACTTGCTCTGCCAGACGTGGAGGATCCTGTCACCCCGGGAGGCATTGAGTCACCAGGGACAAGGGGGGGGGGGGGAAACTCGTGCCTATCCCTTGGTTCATTCAGATTCCCGCTAACCCGGCTTTTTCTACCGGCTTAACGCTGATTGGCTGCTTGAGAAAGTTTCCACACTCTGATTGGCTGTAGTAGTTTGTGAATGGAACTCCGAATACTATAAGGATCGATGCACCAATCAAATTTGAGTCCTCAGAGAAAGGGCGGCAGGCTTTTCAAAGTTGCTTCTGCGCGAATAGCAGAGCAACGGCTTCTGAACAGTCTGCCCCGCTGGAGCCTAAGTCCCGACTTTTGCGCCCAAGTTCTCAAAAACTAACGTAGCGAACGCAGCTGGGATTTTATGCCAATTTCGGTTCCAGAGGATCGGTGGCAGCTCACGGTCAAGAAAAGTCCAAGTTCTCAGAAGAGAAAGGAGCGGTGGCGTGTGGAACTTCACCCCGATTTAGGAACCAGGAGATTCTGGGCTAAGTCCTGGTCAGGGTAAAACTCTTATTTAGAGTTCAATGCACCTAGGAAAGTCTTGTTTGGCCCCCCAGACCCTCAGTAAGTGTGTCTTTTTGTCTATATTTTGTGCTCCATTGTGTGTAAGTGAATTTATGCCAAATTAATTACAATTTACTGCTGCGGCCGAGTTTATTCGAGCATTTGCCCGGTCTCGGCCGCAGCAGTAACCTGGCGCGTGCCGCAGGGTGCCGGGCGCATGCAGAAGCCGCGGAGGAGCGCCCTCCGATCGGGGCTTTCTCCTCCCCGCTGCCGGGTCCGCCGGGTCCCCCGGAACCCCCTGCCGCCGTCCCCCACATCGCGGGACACCAGGGCTCCCTCGGGGAGCCCTGGACGCGCGTGCAGGGGGCGCAGGCTCCCGATGACGCGTGACCGCCGAGGGAGTGGGGCTAGCAAGCCGGGACATGTCCCGGCTTGCGGAACTAGCCCTACTCGAATTAAACGTGTCGCCAGTGTATTACACTATGCTGTTTTGCTCAATGCATGATCCTGGTAAAAAGGTGTAAATTGCCTGGTCTCCCGTGACAACTTTGCTTTATTTGAGGTTGCAATGTGATTAATGCTGCTACTGTGTTATACCGAGTCCATGGTCCCTGCTGGCGTGCTGAGGCGCGCTGAGGCGCAGGGAAAGCGAGTGCTTTCCCTGGCCTTGCGGTTGCTTACCGCAAGCGCTCTCAACAGCCGTCAGGGGGCGGTCCGGGGACGGGCGCGTCACTGGCCGGGGGCGGGCCAGTTACGTCACGGAGCTGGTTCGCCCTCATTGGGCGAACCGCTCACGTGACCGGCCTGTCTCGCCGGCAAGCGGGGGAATTTTAAATTCCCCCAAGACCTGCGCTTCCGCAAGCACGCGGAAGCGCAGGTGAGCCCCTACAAAAGCCGCTTTAATTGCGGCTGTAGGGGCTCAGTGCTGAGCGGGAGTGCGCATCAGCACGCTTCCGCAAGCACGCAGCAAACATGTCCGGGGCCTTACACTTGACTATACCCAAAGTGAACTTTATGTACTGTATATTGTGGTGCCATCGTTGTCCTCTAGGGTCTGAATAGGGCAGTTATATGACTTTGCAGCTCTAATAGAGTTAATCCTCTCTGGCTTGGCGGGTCACCTGCTGGCTAATTAATCAGGAAGTGCCTTAAAAGCATGGAAGCAGCAAGGCACTGTGAGACAGTTTTTCCCAGAGAAGGGATGAGACAGAGGAGCTCCCCAGCTAATGGAGGCTGGTAAAAGAAGACTGAGAGACACTGCTGAGAGAGCTGTGCTGAAGCAGTGACATCGCCGGTTGGACTTACAGATAAGCTAAACCCTTCTTTTCGGTATACAGAGACTTTATGTGCATGGCAATAATATCTGTTTGGGGGTGGTATGAGCTTAGCTATCCACCCGGGTTAGTAAGGGTTGCTGCTGAAATGTGTAGTTAGCTTTCCTAATGGAAATAGGATTTGATTTAATTATTTGGGTTTTCTCAAAGGGACGGTGGGCCTATTCATATGATTTATCCCTGTAAATAAACCCCTGCTTAGAAAGTACAGTGTTTCCTGCCTCATTTGGGACAAAAGAGACTGCAATGTGGTGTCGGCATCACAATATATATATATATATATATATTATTATTTTTTTTAGAGACAGAAAACAAAGAATACCGGTAGCAAGCACCCAGATGTATAAAAAAAAAAGTATAAAACAGATATGTCCAAATTAATTTTAATCTAACATAAAATCTAAAATAACACACAGATGGAACCAGACTAAAAGACCTCCAAAAATACAATATAAATGCACAGACAATTACAAAAAGCAGCAAGTTAGAAAAATATGCCTAAATTGAAGATAACTTTGGGGACAAAGTACCCAATGAAATCCCAACCGGCCGGACGCATTCCCCGCGGCAGGTCCCCTCCCTAGCTGAGCTGACTTCCGCAGGAGCCGCTCCCGCATTATCCCGTCGGGCCTCCACTCTCCTCGGCTGTACGTGGCAGCCCTCTCCCCTGGCAGCAAGGCGCACCGCCGCACTTCCGGGTTGCGCGTGCGCAAGTCTTACAGGGCACGCGCACACCCAGCCATCTATGTTCCCATCCTGCACTTCTGGTTCCACCCCCCTAACCCTAATACGCGGAACACTCCACCTCCCGGCTCAGCCGCACACCTGGTTTCCTCCTCCCCTTTCCCCCCGAGCCTTTTCCTGAGACAACCCAGACACACCTCCGTTCCTCCCCTGTCCTCCGTTGGTCTGACATCCTTTATTACCCCAGTCCTTCCTCTTCTTCCTCTTTCTGCATAGCTTCTAGTAGCCTTGTGCTGTTTGGAGTTCTGTTCCTGGCCTTCTGCTCTTGTCCTGTTCTAGTTACTGATCTGGCTCATCTGACTACCCTCTCTGGATTTGAACCCTGGCTTCCTTTGACTTTGTGTACCTCTCTACCCCTGGACTTGGCTATGGACTACGACCTTGCTGCTCACTCCTTTCCTCGACCCCTGGCTTACGGACCCATTACTCGGACCTCTGGCATCCCAGACTCGGCAAGTAATTAACAATTCAACTCACACCAAACACGGCAACGCACTCTACCACACTCCGGGCACACCCTCACTGCTGTGGGTGCGTGGTACACTACCTTCCCACCTCAGTACTGGGGACTGGTCTGGTCTGCGGTCAGCACAGCATTACAGTCATATAGACAAATAATCAAGAAAGGTGAACTAATCACAGGTAGTACTACCTCTAGTTCACCATATATAAATATACACTATCCCCTTCCAAGGTACTACAGGCAATAAAAGACATGTGAATGTAACACTCGTGTTTCCCACAAACAAGACAAGACCCTGGCACTGAGGGGGGAAGGTATAACACCACACACCCGCAGCAGCAGAGGCATGCCAGGAAGGCGGATAGTTTAGCGGTGCCGGGTCTGGGTTGGAGAGTGTAGGAGATGCGGTAAACTTGCTGAGTCCTAGGGTTGGAGAAGACAGGATAGTAAGGTTCCATAAGACGTAGTCTGGGATTGTAGAGAGCAGCATAGTCCGAATCCGTATGCAGTGTTCAAGGGTAGGAGAGATCACCGTAGTCGAGGGTATGCCAAAGTCATAAATCCAGAAGGGTCCACAAACAAGCCAAGTCGGTACACAAGGGGTTAACTGCAAACAAACAGAGCACTGCACAACAGAAGTGAGCTTCACGAGGCTACATGGAATTATGCTGAGCAAAGCATAGGAGGAAGCAGGAATTATTTAAAGGCAGGACAGGCCAATGGGGACATGGGGCAGAGCGGAGGCGCGGCCCCAGCAGAGCTGGGATAGGCTGCAGGCAACAAGGCAGGGAAGAGAGACTTGCCACGCAGCTGGGGATCGTCGCACGTCATAGCGCCGCACGGGAGAGACGCGCAACACGTGTGGGAGGCGGGACCAGGTCCCGTGCGGTAGCTAGAAGAGCTGCGGGTGCGTGCTCTGTAATGAGAGCAGAGGAGCGCGCATGTGCAGGAACAGTGGCCGCAGCAGCAGCAGCAGCAGCAGCAGGTAAGGAGGGAACATGCCACAAAGGACGTGTTCCCCGATTCCTTACAGTACCCCCCCTTGAGGATCGGCCTCAGGACGATTCCTATATGGCTTATTCGGAAACCTAGTATAGCGATAAAGTGAAAACAGGTGCAAACAGATAAAAGGGTGGTCACTGTAAATAAAGTGAACAAATATATAAATCTCTTATAATAAGTGGAACATGAAAAATAAAAATAAAAAGTTTATACAATTTCACCCCCTGCTCAGACCCACTGGGAGGGGTAGTCTTCACTCTTCCCCAATGGTAACAGTAGTAGACACGAAATCCAGGGGGAGCATAGGGAAGAAACACAAAATAAAACAAATCTAAGTGCAGCAGAATTTCAATAGGGAAGATGAGTTTCCAAAAACTTGGCTCTTTTGAAATGACTATTTACAAGATGTAAGAGTCAAAACAGCAGGGCTGACTATCAGTCAATGGTGGGTGTGTAGTGTGGTAATCATCAGGGTGGTTCAGGTACTCAGGAAGGTAAGTCCCAAATATAAAAGAGAGAACAAACTGGCATAGCGCAGATCAACCAAGGTATAAAAAAGTTTATATAAGTAAAAAATACACTCACAATATATAAGATAAAATCGGGCATGTCACACTTAATAAGTGTATGAGAGGAATTCAACAGCCAGCTGGCTCACCATCCCGCAACTCTCCGCGCTCGTCCGTTTCTGCCTCTGCTTGACTGCGTCACCACACGGCTCGGCGTCTGACGTCAGATCCTGTTTCGGCAGTAGTGAGAGCGTGCCCGGAGTGTGGATTGGCTGCGTGGACAAGGCCAGGGGTACCAGGGTAGGTTGAGTACTTGCCAGATCCGGGCGTGGAGAGGTTGCCGTACTAAGGTCCGTTGCCAGAGGTCGAGGATAACAGAGTTCCGGGAAGTAGGGGTCCAGGTGCCGAGATCAAGGAGTTAGATAGGTAAGCGGTGGTCGTGCGGAAGCCGAGGTCGTAGAGCCAGAGTAGGGAGGAAGACAAGCCGATTCGGTAACAAAGCTGAAACAGAGAGAGAGCAAGGCACAATGAGCAACAGCACAAGGCAGACGAACTATGCAGAGCGAGGCTGGAGAGGAATTACCGGGGTTGTAAAGTGAGAAGGACCAATGGGAGGAAGAGGTGGAGCAGAGGCGCGCCCAGGAGCTCTTTGTAATAAGGTAGGGTTTAATGGCTTGGTTTGTTGCCGGAGGATGGTGGGAGGAGCTGAGCCTGAGAGCGGAGATGGCCGGGGGGCGGAGTTACCCGGCTGATGCAGTGCATAAATTAAGTTGCGCGGCGTGCGCCCTATTAGCGGAGCGTCTGTTAGTCTGGCGTCGGCGGTGTGTGAGCCGCGGGGGGCGGAGGAATGGGCCGAGGTGCCCAGCAGGAACGGAGGAGGTCGCAGCCAGCGGTACAGGTAGCGAAGGGCAGAGCCGAGGGCGGCGTGTGCCCCGAGTCCCAGTCGCAGCGCTCAACATGCCATTAGACTGAGTGATGCCACCCATTACGGGAATTCTCTCGTCGCATCGCCCCGAGGGATGTGGACGATGTTAGGAGCGTCTTGCAAGAAATGGAGACCGCTGGGATTTTGACGGAGTCTCGGATCCCTTACGCCTCTCCCATAGTGGTGGTGAGGAAAAAGAACGGATCCGTACGACTGTGTGTCAACTATCAAACCCTGAACAATCGTACGATACCGGACCAGTACAACCTTCCTCGCATTGAAGAGATCCTGAATGCTCTGAATGGAAGCCAATGGTTCAGCGTGCTCGATCTACGATCCGGGTACTATCCGGTACCCATGAATGCAGAGGATCAGGAGAAAACAGCCTTCGTCTGTCCCCTCGGGTTCTACCAATTTACACGTATATGTGGGGCCCCTGCTACCTTCCAACGACTGATGGAGAAGACTATCGAGGACATGAACCCTCGGGAGTGTCTCGTCTACCTGGACGACATCATTGTCTTCGGAAGAACTCTGGAAGAGCACGAAGAGAGGCTGCTTAAAGTGATAGACCGTCTTGGGAAGGAAGGGTTGAAATTGTGCCGGTTCTGTCACACCTCGGTGACCTACGTGGGACACATCGTGTCTGCTCAAGGAATCGCCACCGACCCAGCCAAAGTAGAAGCCGTTGTGAACTGGCCGCGTCCTGAGAATGTCACGGAATTACGATCCTTCCTGGGGTTCTGTGGGTATTACCGTCTCTTCGTGGAAGGGTACTCTAGTAGAGCTAAACCCCAGAACAATCTGTTGAAGATATACCCCGAAGATACAGGAAGGAAGGCGCCAGCCGTTTGGCGATAAATGGTCGTCTGAGTGTGAACAGGCCTTTCTGAAATTGAAGAATTGTCTGACCGAAGCGCCGGTACTTGCGTATGCTGATCCCGAACAACCATACATTCTGCATGTGGATGCCAGTCTCAATGGACTGGGTGCCGTCCTGCACCGGAAGCACCCCGAGGGCCTTCGGCCTGTAGCCTACATCAGCCGCAGTCTGACACCCAGTGACAGAAATACCCCGTCCACAATTTGGAGTTCCTGGCTCTCAAGTGGGCGATCACCGAGAAACTCCACGATTACCTGTACGGTGTGATGTTTGAGGTAAGGACGGATAACAATCCCCTCACGTACATCAATACCTCGGCCAAATTGGATGCAGCAGGACACCGATGGCTGGCAGCCCTGAACAATTACCGATTCTCCCTGAAGTACAAGCCGGGACCCTTGAATGTCGGGGCTGATGCCCACTCCCGACGGCCAGGGCTAAGTGCTACTCAAGATGATGAGGAATAGGAAAAGCTTCCAGGACCAGGGGTGCGAGCTATGTGTAGCACCGCCGCCATCATTAACGATCAAGTGGCCTTCTCAGAATTACGGGTTGCGGATTCGTTTGGATGCCAGTCGCAGGCTGTCCCAGCCGCCTACTGCGATCCAAAGGGGATGAACATAACGCATGACAAAGTGCTACGGTGGAAAGATCTGGTAGACTACCAAATACGAGATCCTGTCGTTAGTATCATTAGGCAAGCCGTTGAAAAGAAGAATCCAGCCCTTCTGAAGCGTGCTCCCAATGACTTGGTGGACTTGCTCATGCGGGAAGTGGACAAATTCGAAATCGATAACTGCTTACTCTATCGGGTGATGCAATACCACAACCATCTGGATAGACGACACCTAGTCCTCCCTAAGAACTTGCAATACATGGCGTTGAAGTCCCTACATGATGAGCATGGACATCTCGGTGTAGAGAAGACCTTTGGGTTGGTCAGAGACCGCTTTTTCTGGCCCAAGATGCGAGAAGCCGTAGAACGCCACTGTCGCCATTATACTCGGTGTATACAGCGCAAGACCCTGCCTACCAGAGCAGCACCCATGGGCCATCTGAAGAGTTCTGGCCCAATGGACCTTGTGTGTATGGACTTTCTGTGCATTGAGCCTGATAGCCGGGGAATATGCAACGTGTTGGTCATCACGGACCATTACACCCGGTATGCCCAGGCCTTCCCCACGAAAGATCAGAAAGCCATCACAGTGGCAAAAAATTTATGGGCGAAGTACTGCGTGCACTACGGTCTTCCAAACCGCCTTCACTCAGACCAAGGTCGGGATTTTGAGAGCACTCTGATCCGAGAACTGCTCAAAATGCTGAACATCGCCAAATCACGAACGACCCCGTATCACCACGAAGGAGATGCGCTGCCAGAACGATTTAATTGAACCTTACAGGATATGCTCGGAACTCTACAGAGTTCTCAGAAAACTGAATGGAGTCAACACGTGGAGGCCCTGGTGCATGCGTACAATTGTACCCGACACGAGTCAACTGGATTCTCCCCATACTTCCTCATGTTTGGGCGAGAGGCGAGACTGCCAGTGGATGTACGTCTTCAAGTCTTGACGGATGGGATACACAATGCTACCCATTTCAAATACGTGCAAAGACTTAAAGACAGCTTGCAGGCATATCAACAGGCCGGGAAGTCTACAGCTAAGCTGAATGCTGACAATAAAAGGCGATACGATCATAAGGTCAAATATTGGGAGCTTCGTCCTGGAGACGCTGTGTTGCTTCGAAATCTGGAAGTCCCAGGAAAACACAAATTGGCCGACCGATGGAGAGACGGTGTATACGAAAGAGAGTCTCAGATGCCTGGCCTCCCGGTCTATCCCATCAAAGACACTGAAGGCCGGGTAAAGGTATGGCACCGTAACCATCTGCTCCCCATTCCACAAGTGGGAGATGAGGAAGCGGAAATACTGGCCACACTGCTCAACGGTGAGTCCGACATATCAGAGATGGGTCCAGAGACTGTACATAACGAAACCCACTCTGAAACTCCTGAAGACCCTATGGAAGGACCCTCTCAAAGGGACTACTCCACAAAAGGGGCATCTCCCGGAGGAGCTACGGGTAAAGGGCCCCGTAGGCCAACGCCTACTAAGGTGGCACCAACAGGCCAGCCTTTGGATCCACAGAGCCCGTGCTTTGTGCCTAACAGAGACTGTTCAGAGACATTTCTCCCCTCAAGGGAAGAGGCTGAGCCTCAGGACTGTGTTTATTACTCCCCCGAGGGAGTTGCAGAAGAACAGCTCCGAAGGAGCCAAAGAGTAAGGTACCCTCCAAATCGGATAACCTATGATCAAATTGCGGCACCCCATTATGAGGCTCAGCAGTGGTCTCGGAGCAAAATCCAATCTGTGATTGTGATGCTCACAGAATTATGCAACATCGTATAAAGTCAATGCAAATGTGCTAAGTTATATGATCAAACTGCATTTTTATTACATAATTTCTGTACATGGTTGAGTTATGTATCCCAAGCGAGGACTTAGGGGTTTTTACCAGGGAGAGGATGTAGCCAGGTTCCCTTTTGTGCCGCGACCCCCCTTCTTCTTACCTCCGCTGCCGGGGGTCACTCGATAGACCCGCCGGCACTTCTGGAGGGTGGGGGCTGAGCAGGGAGCACTCCGGTGCTCCGGAGGTCCCCGGCGGCTCCCGAGCAGGCCGCCGCCATGTTGTGCAACTTCGCGCATGCACAGTGAGTCCCCTCATGTGGCGGCCAGCCAGGGACATTGCGCATGCGCAGATAGACCGCGCGAACGCTAGCCAATAGAAGTAGGGCTCTAGAGCGGGACTACATATCCCATGAGCCTACGAGCGCCCCACATGACCCAAGGGAGCCAATAGGGCTACAGCATCTCCTTGCAGGGGAGATTGGATACATTTCGTGGGCTTGAAGCACGTTAGTCAGTTGGTGACCGGAGCAGCTAGGGGAAGGAGGTAGGGTGCAGGAGTCAGTGACTCCCTGCACTAGGCCAGCAGCCCCCTAGGCTCCAGATAGCCCTGAGACACCAGTAGTGTTGTGTTGTTCAGGGACAGGCCCCAGGTTAGGGAACCTGCCCCTTATTATCCAGAGTCAGTTAGGGACACAGTGGACGCTGCGAGTCCATCCAGAGGTTTGGGCTCAGACCTCCACTGCGGCTGCAGCAGCCATCCGGATGGGATCGCCCCGGACGGTAGTTCCTGTATTCCCTCGTCATCAGGATCCTTTTTGAAGCTCCATGGCAGGCCCGGGCACTGGAGTGCTCGGCAGGAAATCTACAAGTGCACCAACTATACCATCTATTCATATAAGACACAGTGGCTGCGCAGTCACACATATATTTATCTCACTTGCGGGTGGAGGACATATTGTGTGGGGTTACTGGACACGGGGCGGGATCACCCGGTGAAAGGGGGTAGTGTCCTGCGAGACGCAGTAGTAGTGTCTCCTCTAGAGAGGGACACCTGTTAATATATATATATATATATATATATATATATATATATATATATATATTATATATATGATTAAGTACGGTTGCTACAGTAAAGTTATTGGTTGTTTTACATGCTGTGTGTGTGATATATATAAATTGTCCTGTGAGGATCACTCTCCCTCTGGTGGGAGCCATCGCAGGTGGAGGCGCTGCACCGAGTACGAGGTTACTCCTATTATTATACGTGCCCCAGGCTCCCTGTGGCGGATGCTTAGGCCCCCTGTGAGCCGTGAACAGGTAAAGCACCACACCTGGTAACATTAGGTTCCCCGCACACACATACCATATGCTCTTGGGTGGGGGAATACCCGTTACATGTAGAACACAGGGCATTTAGGATGCAGCATAGTAAGAAACTCTAATTCTGACTCTGTTATCCAGCGGTTGTTAACTCCCATATGGATGATCTCCTTGATCTCCCTCGTGTAATTAAAAGTGGGGTCCCTCTCCAGTTTAATGTAGCAATTAGTGTCACTCAGCTGTCTGATAGCTTCAGCCTTGTAATCTGAGTAATGTTGTACTACTAGGGCTCCCTCTTTGTCTGCACGCTTAATGATGATGTTATTATTGTTAGTCAGAGTTTTGAGTGCTTTCTTTTCCTGAACCGACATGTTGTATGTGGCCCTACTGTATGTTTGTTTTTTTTGTTCCTAGCAATGTCCGCCTTAATCAGTCGCATATAGTTACTAACTGATTGATTTTTAAATGGCGGGACAAAGGTAGACGTGAGTTTACATACTTTGGTACCTTGACTTGAGGCCGAATTATCTGTCCCTTGTTCGTCAATTGCCGAAATACCTGTCCCTTGCGGTCAATAGCCGAATTATCTGTCCCTTGTGGGTGAGTCGGATACCCCGATTCTGTAGACCTGTTGAAAAAAAAACGATTTAAGGTTCAATAAGCGTTCAAATTTAAACAAATCGACCTCCAGCTCAAAGTCATTTAAAAGTGTGGTAGGTACATATGATGGACCTCTGACGAGGACAGACATCTCGCATGGATTCAAATTATGATTAGACAAGTTAATGACCAGTGTGTCCATACTTATTGCTGCTCCGTTGACCGTAGAGAGAGTAAGGGGATTTTCCCTTGGCCTTGGCCCCGGCGTCTTGTCTTTTTTTTCCCCTTCCTTTGGGTTGACCTAAAAAAGGGGCCGGGCTTTGACCTCTCTGACGATCTGTTGAGGAGTGGGCTTCTGAGTCACTATTGTGGACCTCCTGGACTCTTTCGGGTGCTCTCCCTCGTTGGTTCTTGCGTTGCCTGGGATCCTGCTTCAGCCACTGGTACACCCTTCCGTCTTTGAAGTCGTTGACCACTTTTTTTAATTTTAACTTCTTAAAGTGAATAAGATCACTTTTCGTTTTCTCCAATTTTGTTTTGAGGTCTTCTAGTGATTGTACAACGTCTGTACCAGTACTGGATTGTTCAATGAGGATTTCCACTTTTAGTATATCCTTTTTGGTGTGGCTTAGCTGTTCCCCCACCTCTTCAATCACCAGGATAATCAAGTCCAAGGAGGCCAGGTGTGTCTCCTGACAAAGCTGACGATATCACGTGGCGAAACTGGTTGAATGGGAGTCCTTTCATCATATGGAGCATTCTTGGAGAGGAGCCTCAGGCCGCGAGGTTGCTACCTGAAAACCGGATCTGACGTCAGACGCCCAGACCCGCGGAGACGCGATGGAGTAAAGGCTGGAGACACAGATCTTATGGTGGCTGCAGGACGGTGAGCAGGTGTGCCAAGCTGTCTCTTCAATACACTATTGCAGTGTGATATGCCCATTTTTTATTGATATATTGTATGCAAAAGGAAAGGGGAGGGGAAACACCCACTTGTGATGCTAACCAGGAGCAGACAATTGCCTTATTCATGATATATAAACATCTTCATTGCATGAGACAGTTCATGAGACCTAGGAATCCAAATAGTCCAACAATAAAATACACTCCCATACACTTACCACTAGCCTGTATAGGTAGATCTTATGTGGTAGTCTGAGCAATGTGCAGGACTGATCACATAAATGAAGTAAATGAATTACTCACTGCTGACCTTGGGGATATCCTGGTCCTGTCAGGCGTGCTCCTACCGAGAGGTAAATGGAGAAACTGCAGGAAAAACGGTGGTGCATCTGCTGCTGCTGAAGATAGATTTGAAACCACAAACTGCAAACTGCAAAAACTAGGTGCAAAAATGTATTTGGGGCATGATAAAAACAGCCAAAAGGGCACTCTAACGCGTTTCACGTGGTATCCCACGCTTTTTATCATGCCCCAAATAAATTTTTGCACCTAGTTTTTGCAGTTTGTGGTTTCAAATCTATCTTCGGCAGCAGCAGATGCACCGCCGTTTTTCCTGCAGTTTATTGATATATTGTAAGTGCAATTTTTACACTTAGATTAAAACCTTTTAAACCTGGTTGATCTATGCTATGTAACATCTTCTTGAGTACTAGAGCTTCTTGTCCCTCAATCCGTGCTGAGCTGACACTCATCTTGGATAGACTGCCTAAAGCCTTAATTACACACTGCTGTTGATATTCTTACAGTTTGTAAGTAACGTCATCACGCAGCGACGCACGTCCGTGACGACGGTCTGTTTGTGTTGCTGTGTGTTGCTGCCTGAGCCCGGCTACACCACGAGGAGTCCACACGGGAGAATTTGAGTGCTCAGGTCTGTTTTTTCTATCTAGCAGTCCCAGTACCTTCTCCTTCCTTGTAACAACTAGGACACTCTTTGTGTGCATTTGGGTGTTTGCACCCCTAATCTCCACGAGGCTTGGGCTCTATTTTATACTAATTAGTGTCATTTTAGACAGTTTTGATTTATATGTTTCATATATATGTGTGTTTTTATGATAAATAATCAATTTACGATAGATTATGTACTAATTTCGGCTTTTCTTGGTTTTATTTCATGCTCTCCTATTTTTTTTTTTTTTTTCAGTTTGTAAGTAGGCCTTTCACAAGAGCCAAATTGGAGCTGACATTTGTTTCACTTTGTATTTCTCCTGCACTTAGATTTTCTGTGCTTTTGTGTTTTTCCCTCTATGCTCTCTCTGGAATCTGTGAATCTACTACAACACTGAGGGACAAGTGAAAACATATCCCACCAGAGGGTTCGAGCAGGGGGTCAAAACTTTATTATTCTTTTCACCACATTTTTTTGGTTTTTATATCTTCACAATATTTATGTGTTATATACTATACGTGCACTTTAATTAATTAATTTTAAAAGTGTTGTATTCACTTCACTGAATTTACAGTGATCACCTATTAAGTTTTTTGCGCCATTTTATCACTTTTCACCAGTAAGAGACTGATAGTCATACAGAAAATGATTACTTCAAGCTATTGCTGCTAAAGGTGGTTCTACAAGCTATTGAATCATAAGGTATACTTAGTTTTTCACACATGGCTTCTCCATTTTGGCTTTATTTTTGTTAAATCATGACACGGTGTAATATGTCATGAGTTGTTGTTCATTTGAGGTTGTATTTACCTAATTTTAAGACCTGCTAAGGAACAGATGATTGTTATTACAGTATGTCCTGATATGTAAAACCATGGAATTCAAAGGGGGTGTACTTTCTTTTTCACATGACTGTATATTATCGGGTTCATTCATTAGGCAGAACAAGATAGTAAAAACAAATTGTGTTTATTTTGGTAAACCCACGTACAACAAGAATAAATACAGGAACAAGTTAAAAATACACTTACTAAGGGTCTGGGGGAAAATGTAGGCTTTCCTATGTGCAGGGCGCTGCTTGGACGAGCTTACTCTGACTGGGATATGCCCCTGGTTCTCTTTTCGGCTTCAATTCCTAGCCACGACCACTCCGTTCGATTCTGAGAACTTGGGCGCAAAAGACGGGACTTAATCTCTGTGAGGCATAATTTTCAGGCTTCCAAATGAAGCTGGTCATCTGTTATTTCAACAACTTTGAAACAACAGAACAATTTTGAAAAGCCAGCTGTAGCTTCTTTAACTCACCTCACTGGTTGGCTTGGATGGACTTGCTCACTCTCTTGGTCAGCACCTTACAAACACTCCGCTGGGCTATTACCAGAACAGAGGGGAAAGGAGCAGCCAATCAGAGCATGGGAATTCCTCCCCGTCAGCCAATAGAAAGAAGGGCTTGTCCCCGGATGACATAAGAGATGTAGGCGTGCCCAGGAGGCTCGAAAAGCAGGGTGCGCAGAAAATGTGATTTTAGCCAAAGGGAGAGTAGACTCTATGGCTGCATCCTCACTGGCTAACTCATTGCCACCTGCAGGGCTGGCTCCACCAAGTCTGGAAACTACAAAAGGTGTCCCCACGGGGTGCCCTTTGTAGTCTGAACCTGGCGATTTGCCCTTTCCTCAGCCACCAAACGTTTTCACACCCTGGACATCCTCTGCCCTTTAAACTATGGACCCTATGCAGACTTGCTGGCACCTTAACTGGATGCCCAAGCAAGCTGCATAGAGCCTTATAAGAAATGTATCAAACATGATAAAACATACTTTAATACATGGTGGACCTTTGAGAGACTCATGACTGTAAGGGACTTAGGACTGGGATATCGGGCTCGAAACGTAGAAGTCTGGGGGACGCTGGACAGCCCCGGTGTAATTCTACTCACATACCTGCAAATGGTGTCTGCATGCTGGGTAGAATGAAAATTCTACCGGTTGCTCCGGACCCTGAACTCCTGCAACCAAAATAATTGCATTCTTACCCAAATATCCATGAAAAAATACGAGGGATTAACCCCTAGAAATACCGAGGCTAACAACCCAGGCTATGATTGATACCAGTCCGTTGGTCATGGAGAAAGACACCACTTTTAGAAGATAATAGTATGAAAACTATATGAAAGCTCATCTGGACTAAACGGGGTGGTGGGCTAGGAGATATACTCCGGTAGAAGTACAGAAAGGTACCTCCAGAGAGGTACCTCAAGGTAAGTCACTGTGTCCGGTATCCGTAGGCCTCACCTCCAACCTGTGTCCACTGATGTAGCAATAGAGCTGGTCAGTACTCACAGAATCCTTGTCTGTCTGCCCATAACGTTGATGTGCATGCAGCTTCTGTCCTGGCTGCTCGTGGTGTCAGCGTGCTACAGCCGGAAGTGACGTCGAATGAAGAAAAGAACAGTAACAGCGGTCACAGCAACTCCAAACAGCCAACGCATTGAAAAAGTAAAAAACTGTATTGTATGCAAATTGTGAACATCAGCAGCAGTTCACTCTGACACGTTTCGTCCAATAGTGGACTTTATCAAAGAGTGATTACCCATGCGATACAGCCGTCCTTATATAGGAGATGACGTGGTTCAATTAATTAAATGTTTCACAGGGATGGACCTCCCCCTTCACCTGGGAACTATCAACCAGTACTTGTCTATTCCACGTCACCAAATATACACAAGGACCGAAATGCGCAGAAACCCAAGATAACAATAAATGTGTATGTTAAAAAGAGATGAGAAAATAAAAACATAAGGGTTAAAAACAAAGAAAGCTGAATATTCACATAATATACTAAATGTAGTAATATGATGGATGCAGACAATAAATTAAAGAAAAATATATATGTTCACAATTTGCATACAATAAAGTTTTTTACTTTTTCAATGCATTGGCTGTTTGGAGTTGCTGTGACCGCTGTTACTGTTTTTTCTTCATTTTACCCAAATATCCCACCTAAAACTTACACACAGCAAGTTTCATGAGTCTGGGTGTAAGGAAACAGGGGACACATCCCCCGCAGAGTGTCCCCTCCGTACCTGGACGTACTCCCGCAGCGGCCACCCCCGCTTTGCCCCGTCGGGTCTCCGTTCTCTGCACCGGTGCGCCACTGCCTGCTCTGCCTTCGCCTACACACGCTACCGCACTTCGAAGTTGCGCACGCGCAGGCCTTACAGGGCCCGCGCGCACCCAGCCTCCTTTCTCTGTCTCGCACGGATGGTTCCGCCTGTTGCCCATCGCGGAACGCTACCCCTCTCATTCCTGCCACACACCTGGCTTCCTCCTCCCCTCTGCACCTGAACCTATCCCTGGAACTACCCAGACACACCTCCCCCCTCCTCTGCTCTCCATTGGTCAGCCGTCCTTTATTACCCCAGTCCTTCCACTCCTTCCTCACTCTGCATAGCTTCTAGTAGCCTTGGGCTGTTTGGAGTTCTGTGCCTGGCTCTCTTCTCTATTTCCAGTTAATGATTATGATTCGGCTCGTCTGCGTACCCTCTCTGGCTTTCAACCCCGTCTCCCTCCTGAGTACGCGTACCTCTCTGACCCCTGGACTTGGCTACGGATTACGACTTTGCTGTTCTCTCCTTTCCTTGACCCACGGCTTACGGACTCGTATCTTGGACCTCTGGCGCACCGGACTCGGCAAGTACCTAACCACCCTTCTCTCACCAGACCGGGCAACGCACCCTACCACACTCTGGGAACGCCCTCATTGTTTTGGGTGTGTGGTATACTCCCTTCCACCTAAGTACTGGGGACGGTTCTGGTCTGCCGGCAGCACAGCATTACACTGGGGTAAAGGGAACATGGAAAGTTGAAAAGCAGGGGCCACTTTAACTTTTCATGTAAAGATACCTGGCACCTGGCTCATAGTGCTAGACAGGTGCCAGGGACCCAACGGCAACCAGAGGGCTTAACCTTTATTATGAAGCCTGGTTACCCTTGCCCGTCACACCTCCCCCCTTAAGATGAAGCCTCTGGGGTAAACACCTCATCCGGTGGATCCTCAATCCTTGAAGCTCTGGAGGTAAGTTGGTCACTGGGGATGTCATGTCGGGAGAGTCCATCAGCATTGCCATGTTCCATGCCCTTCTTATACTGATTTATGACGTCAAATTCTGGCAAAGCCAAGACACCAGCGTAACAATTTCCCGTTCTCCCATGACACCCTCTGTAGCCAACTCAGTCGATTGTGATCCGTGATAACCGTGAAAGCCCTCCCATACAAGTAAGACTGGAGCTTCTTGAGTGCCCACATAATTGTGAGGCATTCCTTTTCAATGGTGGCATAAGCCACTTCCTGAGGCAGCCGCTTGCGACTCAGGTAGACAATCGGGTGTCCTCCCCCATCTACGCCTACCTGGCTCAGTACAGCGCAGACATTATAGTCCGAGGCATTGGTCTGTACCAGGAATCGTTGCTGTTTTTGGGTGCTGCCAGGATGGGAGCATAAGACAGGCCAGATTTAAGAGCCAAGAATGCCTCCTCGCAAGCGGGAGACCAGACAACCAGAACCGAGAGTTTCTTCTGGGTCAAGTCCGTCAGGGGTTTGGCCAGGGCACTGTACTTTGGGGTCAAACTTTCTGTAGTAGCCAGCGGTGCTGAAAAAAGCCATAACTTGCTTCTTGGTTTTTGGCACTGGCCACTCGATGATTGCCTCTACCTTAGCCAGCTCCAGCTTGAGATGCTCTCCCCCTAGTCTTTGCCCGAGGTAAAGTACCTCTGCCATCCCGACTAGACACTTAGATGGTTTAAGCATCAGCCCTGCATTCCTAATTCTCTTCAGCACCGCTGATACATTTAATAAATTTGACTCCCAGGAATTACTAAACACAATGTCATCCAGGTATGCCCATGCAAAACTTTTCATGCCTTCCAGTAACCTATTCACCAGGCGTTGGAAGGTAGCTGGGGCATTCTTGATCCTGAATGGCATAACTAGAAATTCATATAAGCCACTCGGAGTGATGAAAGCTGACTCCTCCTGTGCCTTTTGGTCAAAGGGATTTGCCAGTACCCCTGGAGAAATCCATGGTAGTCAGATACCTTGCCCCTAAGAGCTCATCAAATAGCTCATCCATGTGTAAGGACTCTGGGAGCGCCCCGCTTCTTACCTGCTGCCGCTCCCCATTCTCCCGGTTCTCCTCCGGCAGCACAGATTCCTCCACTTCCGGACAGACCCTTGCACCCATTGCCAAGCGCGCGCACACGGGTCAGGACACTTCTGCATCCTCGCAGAGTTTGTCTACGCCCCCTCCCGTACCGAGCAGCCGCCCTTCCAATACAGAACGTGCACAGGGGACTGCACGCCCTCTCAATCTGCTTACCAGCTGCCCCCCTGTATCCTAGCCTATCCCTGGTTCCCTGGTGGTCGCTCCTCCATCCCGCCCCTTGTCCTCATTTGACCCTGACTCCTATAAGTACCCTGCTCAGCCGCTCCTTCTTTGGCTGAGCATAGTTTCATGGTTCTCCTGTGTTACGTCTCCTATGCCTCACCTTGTGCCTTGTGCTTTAACCTTTCATTGCCTCCTCTCTTGTGTACTGACCCGGCTTGGCTTTAGGACCCCCTCTGGTATTCGACCCCGGCTTTCCTCTGACCATTCGCTTCTCTCCAACCCTCGATCTCGGCTCTCAAACAACTACCTTCCTCCTGGCTCCTACCCTCGACCTTGGCTCACAGACTACAACCTCTCTCTCGGCTCTACCCCAGGACTTGGCAAGTACCCTACTAGCTACCTTCCCCAACCCGCACCTGGCATCCTCAAACTATCCACCTACCGGGCCTGCTCCTGTTGCCATGGGTGCGTTGTGTTTAATATCCCCACCTCAGTAACGGGGTCCGGTCTAGTTCGTGGTGAGCGCAGCCTAACACCATGCGGGTCATGGGATAGGCATCCGACACCATCTGACCGTTGAGCTGCCGGTAGTCCACACAGAACCGAGTGGTCCTGTCCTTCTTAGGTACAAGGACTACCAGGGAAGCCCAAGGACTGAGACAGAACAAGTACCCCTAGGGGCAGCATCTCTTCTACCTCCTTCTCTATGCTATTCTTCACCTCTGTTGATACCCAATAGGCATGCTTACGCAGAGGTGTCTTATCCCCAGTGTGGACTGGGTGATCAGAAATATGGGGCCTGTACGGCTTGCCCATGAACAGAACCTTGTACTGCTCTAACATAGTCTGTGCCTGCACCAGCTGCTCCATGGTGCTCCCCTTCCTAGACTCCCCTAAGAGATCGGGCAGAGCTTGGCTCACAGGGTCCCCCATCGGTGGGCTATACTGCACCGACACACTTTATTCGAGCAAATACCCAGTATGTACCTGGCAGATACCTGGAATGCGCCGCTCCTCACCTCTGACAATCCCCGTTGCGTTTCCCTTCCCAGCCTGGGTTCATGCCTGTCTGACGGGCGGCTGATCTGTTAAATGATAATGATTAGGATTTAATAGGCTGCAATGCTTCGCGTGTCTACCAGATGGCATAAATTCATGAATTGTAATGCAGTATATATATATATATATATATATATATACTGTGCAGTATTGCAGCCAGCGGGAATAAAATGCTTCAATCCCTGCTTGGAAAATAACCCAATGCACTCGGGCAGAAAACAGTCACAAACCTCAATACACCCGGGTATACCCGAATTCGTGGGACTAGCCGAGCTCGAATAAAGTGTGTCGCCAGTGTAGATAGCCAGCACTGATGGCTCTCTCGCAAAATATGCTTTCAACATATTTATATGGTATGTTCTGTGTCTACCTGTCTCCTCATCTAGCTGTACAACATAGTTGCACTCGTTCATCCACCGGAGTACCTTATATGGCCCAGCACAGGCAGCCATGAGATGATTCTGCCGAGTGGGCTTCAGAACAAGCACTTTCTGTCCAGGGATGAACTCTCTGCTATGGGCATTCTTGGCATACCAACGCTTCTGCTTGGTCTGAGCATCCTTCAGGTTAGCCTATGCTAACCCCATGAGCATCTCAACTGGTCTCTGAACTCTACTACATACTGAAGCACAGAAGCATCAGTATCAGTAGTCTCCCCTTCCCATCCCCCCTGGAACAGGTCAAGCGATCCAGAGATTCTGCTACCATATAGAAGCTCAAAAGGTGAGAACCCGGTAGATTCTTGTGGTACCTCTCGGTATGCAAACAGCAAGTGCTATAAATGAATCTCCCAGTCCTTCTGTTCAACTTCTACAAAGGCTCGCAGTATCTGCTTCAGGGTACCATTGAACCGCTCACACAGTCCGTTTGTCTGTGGGTGGTAAGGGGCAATACGGAGGGCTGTCACCCCGCACGTAGCCCAGAGACACTGGAGCAATTCAGAAATGAATTGCACCACTTGATTGGTTAGGCTCTCACTACAGAATCCTACTATAGTAAAAAATCCCTATTAAAGCTTCAGCTACCTTTCTAGTCTCAATTTGTATTTATTTATTATTTATAAAATGTTTTACCAGGAAGTAATACATTGAGAAGTTACCTTTCGTTTTCAAGTATGTCCTGGGCATAGAATTAAAATGACAAATAATACATGGTTACAAGTACAGTTACATAAATAAACAGGGTATACATTATATACAATACATTGCATGCACAGTTAAAGAAGATGTATATTATAGGCTTATGTAACAGTTACAGACCAGATTATAATGTGAGATAGCCTTAGATTTGAAAGAACTTAAACTGGTGGTGGATGTGAGAGTCTCCGGTAGGTTGTTCCAGTTTTGGGGTGCACGGTAAGAGAAGGAGGAGCGGCCGGATACTTTGTTGAGCCTTGGGACCATGAACAGTCTTTTGGAGTCTGATCTCAGATAAGTGCTGCATGTGGTAGGGATGAGGAGCTTGTTCAGATAGGTGGGTAGCTTGCCCAGAAAGTATTTGAAGGCATGACAGGAAAGGTGAACTTTGCGCCTAGACTCTAGTGATGACCAATCTAGTTCTTTGAGCATTTCGCAGTGATGTGTGTTGTAGTTGCATTGGAGAACAAAACGACAAATTGAATTTTAGAGGGTGTCAAGTTTGGAAAGGTGGGTTTGGGGTGCCGAGCCATATACTATGTCCCCATAGTCGATAATTGGCATTAGCATCTGCTGTGCTATACACTTTCTGACCAGCAGGCTTAGGGAGAATTTGTTCCTGTAAAGTACACCTAGTTTGGCATAGGTTTTGGATGTCAGGGTATCAATGTGCATTCTGAATGTTAAGTGGGAGTCAAACCATATGCTCAGGTATTTAAAACTAGTGACAGGTGTTAGGGTGGTGTTAGCGTTGGTCCTGATCTGGAGCTCAGTCACTGGAAGCTTTAAAAAATTTGTCTTGTTCCCAAATACCATTGTTACAGTCTTGTCAGTGTTTAAAAACATTTTTCTTGTGAAATCCAGTTTTCGAGTCTCAAAAAGTCAGACTGAAGTATGTGTTGAAGGTCGGTGAGGCTATGGCTGTGTGCATATAGGATTGTGTCATCTGCATACATGTGTATTGAAGCTTCCTTACAAGCTGTGGGAATATCATTGATGAACATTGAGAAGAAGAGTAGGGGCCCCAGAACAGAGCCTTGCGGGACGCCACAGGTGATATCCAGGGGGTTGGAGTTAGAGCCCGAGATTGACACATGTTGGGATCTACCTGATAGGTAGGATTGAAACCAGTTTGAAGCATTCTTCTCTATTCCAGAGCTCTGGAGTTTGTGAAGCAGGATAGCATGATCAACAGTATCAAAAGCCTTTGCAAAATCTAGGAATATTGCACCAGTGAGTTGTCCCCGTTCCATTCCACACTGGATTTCATTGCAAACGTTTAGCAGGGTAGTTACGGTAGAGTGTTTGGGGCGAAAGCCAGATTGGAATTGGAATTGGCTAGGGAAATTTCTCTTTGTATAGTGTAGCCATGCATAATAATGGACTGCAGACATCTTCAGTGGTGGCAGTAAACCCTGGTAAGTACAGGAATGCCAGCAGTAGTTATGTAGGTTTTCCCTCACACCCTGGTGAGGTGCCCTATGTATGGATGGGAGTGGCTGCAGGCTCTGAGTCCCTGGATAATGACATCAGAGATATGCCTGCCCCCTGAGGTATATAATGCACAACACGGTCAAGTTAGTTGTTGTTGCTAAAGTGTTTGGCTCCTGTGAAAGGGATTGCAGGATAGCTTTGTGACCCTAGTGCCGTAACTAGTGGCACGAGTTTCCAGATCAAGCCTGTCAAGGCCACACTGTGTCCAGGGACCTGGCACAGGGGTGATCTCCCTACGGGGAGAATGGATCCCACTCCAATTAGGAGGGCAGTACCTGGCAAAGGGACAGCATGGAGAAATGTGCGGCTAGAGCTGAAAGCTGCATGGGGCAGTCTACTACATCGTGTACGTCAATAAAGATGCCCTGTTCAAAGATACCCCCACTGTGTGAGTGTGAGATTACTCTGCAGTGGAAGTCACCACCGAGAAGGAGTTCCTCACCAGGACCATCTCCCTGCGGAAGCACAGATCCTGATGAGGTGGAGGCGCTGCACAGGATATAGGTAGGACTCGCACCCACTACCTCAGCTACCTGTTCCTGATGACATCCCCTAAAATCATCGTGCGGGAGACTCAGGAGTCCTGTTACTTGCAGGTGCACCACCATACACGATCACGTAATTGGGACCGGTTAGACCACACGGGCCAATGTGAGATTGGGTGGGTCAGACAGGAGGGAATACCCGTTACAATAGTAATCGCTTAATTGGGAGTGGACACATTTTTCCATGACTTTGGATAGGATTGGGAGAAGGGAGATTGGCCTGTAGTTTGAGACAGTGTTTTTGTCCCCACTTTTGAAGATTGGGACAACTCTAGCAGTTTTCCAGGTCTTAGGGATATGGCCTGCAGACAGGATAGAGTTGACTATGGAAGCAATTGGTTTGGCAATGGCTGGAGCATCAAGTCTTAGGAACCTAGATTGTAGTAAGTCAGGTCCACATTGGCTGCTTAGTTTTAGTTTGAGGAACGCTTGTGTAATCTCCACTTTGGATACTGGGCCAAATTGAAAATTGTGGGCAGTGTTGGGAGGCGGTGGGGCTATATGGGTACTCCCAGGATGAGATTCAGGTTTGTGGTTTGGGTTGCGTTTCGCTAATAAGTTAGTAGCACACCCCACAAAGTAATCATTGGATGAAAGTGCCACAGCCTCAGGGTACCTGGTTGCAAAATCGACCACCGTGAGGATGTAGCACTTCCCTGTCCAGCTAGGGACCAGAAGGGGTCCCACTATGTCAACTGCTACCCTCTGGAAAGGCTCACTGATCATCGGGAGTGGCTTCAGGGGGACCTCACACGGTCGCCCTACTTGCTGGCAGGCATAACAGGAGCTGCAAAAATCTGCCACTGCCGTAGATGCCCCCGGCCAGTAAAAACAGTGCCTGTTTTCTGGTGTGGGTGATCCCCTGATCTCCTGCTAGTGGGATGGAATGGGCTACCTGCAACAACTGCTGCCTATACTCCCTGGGTACCACTAGCTGTCTCCTACTGTTCCATACTCTGTCTGGAGCATCAGGGGCATGCTCTCTCTATAGGAGCCAGGGTGCCAGAGATACAGATCCGATCCACTCTCAGAGACAGACTTGGACGCCTGAAATCTCATGCCCTCTAAGCTGGGATCGGACCGCACTGCTTCCAAGACATAGTACAGATTCAGTCTGGCTTACCTGCCTGGTCTCCATGGAGACCTCAGGATTCGGTGATTCCAAATGCAGGGGGATGGTGATTTCCTCAGTGGACAGTGCTCCCCTGCCTGGGCAAGTGTCTGATTTTGGCTTCTGGTGACCGTAGCCATAGGAGCATCTTCACTCGCAAAAGAGCAGATGAGGTGTCCTAGGTCATTACAGAATAGCACCTCGGTATCCAACCCTGGCAAGACACCCACATCACTCCTCGACCAGCACCCCAGTCGAGGAACACCCGGACAGCCTGGATTGACCAAGGTCCCCCGTCTGGCATAGTGACCTGCACCCCGGTCCAGGGAGCAGATCCCCTGGACTAACCATATCAGGTCACATCCAGTGTAATTGTAGCACCAGAGTCGATCAGGCCAGCCGAGTGGCGATTTCCGATGGTCACAGGACACAAATGCTTCCTCTGGGCGTTGTTGATCTGCAGCCCGACTGCTGCAACTTGATTCCCATCTGCCTCCTCAGCTGTACTGACTGTAGTTGGTGTAGGGACCGCTGCCTGTGTCCTCAGCTGTACCTGTGTGACGGCTGCTCGCAGCTCCTCAGTGGGTAACAGTCCCACATAGGTGACCGCCTTCGCTGCTTTGGTACGTTGCCCCGGAGGGGGTTGCTGGAACAATGCAGATCGGTTCAATCTGGTTTTATATGCCCGGTCCGGTGGCACTGATAGCATCTCCACTCATGCACGAATTCTGCTGCAGTTCCCCTGGCTGGAGGTTTGGGTTTCCAGGTCGGCGTAGGGTGAGCAGCCTGAGCTGCCTTGGCTAGGACAGCCCCGGCAGGGGCGAATGCCCGCTTGGCAAGTTGTGGGTGAGGAGTCACATACTCAGCCACCAGCCTGGCAGCCCCAATGTAGGTTGTTGTTTTTTTGTCAATGACTCACTCTCGGACCTCCGGCTTACACTTCTGCAGAAACTGCTCCTTGAAGATGACATCCAGCAGTCCCCGGTATTTGGTGGCCCTGCACCCTTCGATCCACTGGGTACCGTGCTGGGCTAACCTGCCCACAAATTTCATGTGAGTGTCCCAGACAGTCTTTTCTCCAGATTGGAACAGTTCCCGATAAGCCTCAGGATATAGCGCATACCGGTCAAGCAAGATCGCCTTGACATGCTTGTAGTCATGGCTGTCCATGGTTGGGATTCCCTGGAAAGTCTTCAGGGCTCTGCCGGTTAACAGTTGGAACAGTTGTAGCTCCCAGTTTTGGGGTGGGAGATAGAATGGTCCTCACTGGTCCTCAAAGACCTTTAGAAAGCCATCAATCTCATCTGTGCCATCCACACAATTCGCAAAACTGTGATGAGACACCCTCGGGGGTCTGGGCTGGTCGGGGTCCCGATATGGATGGGACATCTGAGCACCTTGGGCAGCTGCGATCCACTGCAACTTCTGCTCAATTGTGGCCTGACAGCCATGGCTGTAAGGAGAGCCATCAGATCCACAGCAGGGACAGCAGCAGCCATCGGGGCTACTGCAAGTGGGACCACAGGCTCATCCTCACACTCACCCTCTTCCTCTGTGTTGTTTGCGATCTCCTCTATCTCCTCAATATCCAGGATTACATCCTGGGCTGGAGTAACAATGGTTGCCTCCATATCCAGAGGGCAAGCCAGTCCAGCTTCGTGGTGCTCCAGATCCTCCTTGAGTTGTCTTAGCCAGACCGTCTGTCAGTAGCCCGTAACTCTCACACAGTCCTGATTCCCAGCCGATCCCAGGACCGAAACCATCCTGACCGCTGAGACATCTTCACCGTTGGGCACTAAACTTTAGTGACAAAGAACAGTGTACTTTCTCCTGCCCTGTGTAAATCGTGCGTACGTGTACTACTTGTTTTGGGAGCTCACAATCTATGAGCTCCTCTTTGTACTATAAACCCCTGCACGCATTTCTAGTCCAAAGCTGAATGATAACCTAAGATAGTAAAAACAAATTGCGTTTATTTTGGTAAACCCATGTGCAACAAGAAGAAATACACAAGGAACAGTTAAAAATACACTTACTGGGGGTCTGGGGAAAAAATCTAGGCTTAGGTGCAGGGCGCCTGCTTGGATGAGCTTACCCTGACCGGGATATACCCCCAGTTCTCCTGGTCCTCTTTTCAGCTTCAATTCCTAGCCACGACTGCTCCATTAGATTCTGAGAACTTGGGTGCAAAAGACGGTACTTAATCTCTGTGGGGCATAGTTTTCAGGCTTCCAAACCAAGCCAGTCGCTCTGTTATTTTGAACAGAGCAACTTTGAAAAGCCTGCTGTAGATTCATTAATTCACCTCATTGGTTGGCTTGGATGGACTTGATCCCTCTCTTGGTCAGCACCTTACATACACTCCGCTGGGCTATCCGCAGAATGGAGGGGGGAGGAGCAGCCAATCGGAGCGTGAAAATTCCTCCCCATCAGCCAATACAAAGAGGGGCTTAAATAATACATGAACACAAATATATCTTGTAAACAAAGCACCCGAAATTTAGTTTGTGTTCCTCACAGGGTATGCAGAAAAACAAACAAGTTAAGTGTCCCATAAGATGATACAATTTGGACACTGTGACAGAGTCATAGACTCTGTATACTTTAGTAGGAGGTGGCAGTATGCCTGATTTCCAGTATGTGAGGAGTTAACCCCACTGATTAGAGCTGACAGACATACAGATAGACACAGGCTGCTCATATTTATGCTGTCCCGAGGGGAATAAACCTCCCAAGTAAGGAGCCAAGTGGTGTTACTGAATATTGTTGGCCTGGTCTTCTTTAGCTAGCTAGCCAGCCAGGTAGATAGACTGAACTTTTGTTTAGTTAGTTCCCCTAATGGGAACAGGATTTTGTTTTATGTTTTGTTTTACTTAAAGGGACACAGCACCCATTGTTTTGTTACATTTTGGGAGAAATATAACTACCAGCAAATGATTTCACCGGAAGAATTGTGTTGCCTCCTCACTAACCACGGTCACCCTGCCACAACACATATACTTACAAAGTGCCACATTTCTAGGCCACGTGGCCCTTTCCTCAGGCCATTTAGCTGGCTCTCCCAAAATATAAGCATAGGAGTTGGTATCTTCTGAACAGGTTCACATTTTTGACCTGTTCATTTAATCTGTCAAAATCCAGAAGAAGAATCTAATTTGCTGAAAAACACTGCATTGGATAACGGAGCCACAACGTGGAGACACGCTATCTTTTTGTGGTACTGGCCCAGGAAAGGGAGAGATGGGCAATATTGACCAGTCTCCCAGCTTCAAAACAGAAGCAAAACCAACGCAAAATTAAGCTCTTCCAAGAAAAAACTTCAATTACTTTAAATGGGATTCCTTTTCTTATTGATGAGCTGCTCTATATAATGCTATTTTAGCACAGTTTTTATCCAGGTATGCTGCTGAAAGATTTTACTAAATAAGCCTCATTGTTTTGAAAGGCAAATAACATGATGTTATCAATTATAGCTGTTTTACACAAAATGCTGTGTGTGTAGATTGCAGTTTATCATGCACATTTATTTTTGTGCCCTTATTCACATATGAAGTAACCCAGATTTTATTGTATTGTATGTATTGTATGTGTAACCCATATTCCCCCCCCCCCCCCCCCCAGACACAGATGCTATATCTAGGGTGTGTGAGGGCTGGTTACACATGCTTGAGTGGTGCGTACCTGTAGGTAACAGGAGGGCCTGAGCTTCCTGCGATGATTTTGGGGACACAGAACCAGGCTTCTGGGGTAGTTGCCTCATTCTTTAGTGGTGGTGCAGCGCCTCCATCCTCTATACCTTCCCAGGGATATGTGGTAGGACCCGTATAGAAGAAGTGACCCTGGTCCCAGGGTGGATGCTCCAGAATCACACACAGTCTCGAGTAAAATCAGCAATGTCTCTTTATTGTCTCTAGCTCGCACACAGCAGCCTTGGCAGCACACAGCAGCAACAACAGCAGCAACAACAGCAGCAACAACAACAGCACACCAGGAGATCCCAAGGTGTAGAGCCATTCTCCTCTCCTCTCCTTTCCTCCAAGAGGTACTCCAACAGGATGGTCTGTGAGGGGCCTCAATACCCCAATGCCCACCTCAGAGGGTATCCTCTGGGTGGGGGTAGATTCTCCCCAGCACCCCCTCATCGGGTGAGGGGCATTGGTCCACCGGAGCTCTGCTCACTCTCCAAATGTACTAGGCCAGAGTTCTCTCTCTCTCTTGCATGCTCCCAGGATGGAGCTTGATCTACTCCTCTCCTGCAACTCCCAGGACAGACAGACTGTCACTCACAGGAACCGGCTGCTAAATAGAGTCAGCCCCACCCCTCATGATGTCAGCAGAACCTCCCCTCTCTCTCTTGCCAGCAGCAGAGTCAGGGGCCTGCATTTATCACTCAGGGCAGGGCGTGAAGGGGGAAAACCCATGATTACTACTGGCGCCTGCCCTTAACAGGACCTACCACAGTAGGAGAAAGATATGTATAGCCCGTGCTGTTTACAGGGGGCTACACTCTCCCTCTGGTGGAATCCAATGGTCCCCACTTGGACCTAACGTTAGCAGTTCCATCCTGCGGTGAACAACCTGGGAAACAACACCATATCATGCAGTTTTAGTAGTCATAACATATGCTCACATGAGGTAGAAATACAACACCGGTTACTCCCAACGTGGAGAACCCTAACTGTAATGTTTCGGATCAGGTTTCCTTACTTTTCTGCCATTGTGATCCGTAATGGTCACAAAGAAGGACTGGACCGACCCATGCTCCGGTCAATATATTACGCTGTGCATGTATATGCACCGTCCTATACTCCAGATCCTGACCAACTCACTTATCCGGTCCTCATTATTATAACCGGCTTTACCAAATTTTGTTCGTAGATATTCTTGCACGGCTTCTCGGAGCCAACTATCTCTGTTCTCCTCTATTTCCCTCATTATGGGCTCCGGCACATAAGGGTATTTGTATCCATGGGACTGCCTATACTTAGCCACTATGGCTCTGTCGGCTCGGCTCAACTTAGTGAGATTACAGTGACCCGCCCTGCTTGGCAGTACCCAAAACTCTGGTTCTATAGGAGCAATCTCGTCATACAATATACTGGGGCCTACTATGTTGTTCTTAATGAGCAGGAACCGCGTACGGTCCATACCTTTGTGGTACCTAGTGAACAGGAGTGCCCACCATTTGTCACGGTGCTCGTACTCTGTGGAATGGCTAGTTTTCTCTACCTCTGACTCTGCTTGGGACGAGACACCGGACGTCCCCGCCTCTGTAGAGCGCGAGCAATCTCTCCTCCCTTTGGCGTTGAAATACTGGGTAGGGTTCATCTTATGAACCACCGTACTGACAGACCCAGCCTCTTCTGGAGCATGGGAGCCTCGGGCTCTCCCTCTAGCTGTAGGAGAAAATGGCACAGGGTTAGGCACACATATCACATTGTCATATGGTATCTCCCCATCCGACTCCTCATCGCTCAATTCCCAGTCCCGCCAATCTCTGGAATATTTGGGTTAATTGCTCAATTTATCCCCGCTAGGTCCTGGTGACAACACTCGTGATGGGGCAGGGACAGTGGCCGGGGCGATGAAGCTAGAGGTTGGGGCAGGGGCAATGTTCAAGTCAGTGTCCAGCAAGCGGGTAATACCGCGATCAAGGGACGCTTTCTTGGGTGCTTTCTCCGCCATACTTCGCGCTTCTCTCGATGGGCCTCGGCTCTTCAGCGTGGCCATTGCAGTGGCCATGGCTACTCTCCGTGGGGAGAACAGTGCTTCCGGGCCTCTCTTTCCATCGGGCCCGGAAGTGACATCATCACCGGTGCCCGCGGAATCTCCATCCACTCCGTGGTCACGCACCGGAAGTATGTCGAGGACCGGAAGGGGCGGTAGTGGAGCATCCGGTTCGCGGACGGATAAGTAGGCCGCAAGCCTCTCCTTCTCGTCCTCCGTGGTTGCTGTCTTCGCCTGGCGGGGAGTAAGGGGGTGGTGGAGTCTCCTTACTGCTCCGCTGCTTTTTGGTGATCTGGGTGTCCTCCGGAGTCGTCTCGGACGCCATCTCCGCCGCACTGGGAGTCACCACGGCCGTGGGACTTCTACGGGCCTCAGGCCGCACCAGCGCTCGCCGTCGGAAGGTGTCCAGACTCGTCTGCTCCTCTTTGTCACCGCTGGGGTGGTTCTCCGGTAGGCACATCGCCACCGATGGTACGCCAACCTCTTCCTCCGAGGATATCACGATCGGATCCTCCGCAAGGGAGTCACCGGGTTCTTCTGCGATACAATCAGTGGGTATTGGTACAAAACGGGCCCACTCCGGTACCTCCACTGCAGTCTCGCTCTTCTCCGCCGACGGTTCTCTCGGCTCCATAATAGTCTGGGCCTTGGTTCTTCCCGTTTGGTTGCAACGGGGAACTAGGGCAGCCTTGTCTTTCATCTCCGCCACCTCTGTTAGTGTTTCCGGAGAGGCACCCTGCGGGGTCTCGATCAGTGGCCATGGCTCGTTAGGCCACAGGTAAAACGTGCCGCATTGAGGGCATCGTGCCTTGGTGCTTGGGACCGCTCCGGGTATCCCGCAGTGAACGCACACGCACCGGAGGTATTCGTGCTCCGCTACCTCCACTACCAGTAAGCCTCCTGGTAGCTGGTAGATCGTGGTGCTCATCTCGGACATTTTTAGCTCAGGGGTGGAACAGTTCAGTGTTTCAGCTCCCTGCTCCTCGAATGCCAGGTAGAAGTGAAGCTCTTCGCTCTGCTTCCGGTCCCTCTCTCTGCTGGGGAGGACGCTTCTGATTGGCTCTCCTTGGGCCCCCTCCCTCTGGTGGAATCCAGAGGCGGGGCAATCCTTTTTTCAGTGTGACGTGGCCTGATTTGTGGGCCAGTCACAGCACAGGTGGGTGGGCTTTCGGCTTTCGCGCCGCTCCACTCCTCTTGCAGGGGATCTGGGTTTGGCGCCAAACCCTTGCACATTTCCCACCACATTTCTCGTACAGTCTGTTTGCACGATTCACGTGCGCGCTCCAGGATTGGCGGGAAACGCCATTTTAGGGCGGCTGCTTTCTGCTGGGCCGTTGATGGCGCGTTTGTCGCCATTTTGGGTTCTTCTTTGCTCCGCGGAGCACATGTAGTGACGGCCGCCATCTTCGATGCACCCACCACATGTAAATATGCACTACGCTCAGTGTCTACGGTGTAACACGAACCTAGACACTGGCTGTACCCACTGACACTTTCTGATACTCTCTGCATGCTTTTTCTGTTGCCCACTAGTATGAGGTGGCATACCCCAGGCTAGGCAGAACTCCTTCCCTGTGGACTGTACTCGGTGATGGTTCCGGCAAGTGCTCTGTGGTGTGATTTTATGTGGGTGCTAGCTAGTGTACCGGGCATCTCCCTAGGTACGGGCGTCCCTACTTTTGGCCACTCATAGTGCGGGCCCTGGGCCATGGTCCCTGGACACGTTAGCAGGCTAACCCCCCCAGTTGCCTCACACTACCTGCCTCAAGGGACTAGGACAGCTATAGATATGCACCAATCTTACGCCACCCTCTTAGGGCACCCAGGGCATACTGTGCGGGAGCGGAGGTCCACGCTCCCCTGACTACCCCCGGTATGGCATGCCCTTCTTTCTTTAGCACTTGACCGGAGAGTGCACATCACTCTTCCCGCTCTGCTTCACTGTAAGCCTGTCCTGTTCTGGATCTTGGCAGCTCGCCTCCAAATGTAACCCATATCCCCCCCCCCCCCCAGACACAGATGCTATATCTAGGGTGTGTGAGGGCTGGTTACACATGCTTGAGTGGTGCGTACCTGCAGGTAACAGGAGGGCCTAAGCTTCCTACGATGATGTTGGGGACACAGGACCAGGCTTCTGGGGTAGTTGCCTCATTCTTTAGTGGTGGTGCAGCACCTCCATCCTCTATACCTTCCCAGGGATATGGGGTAGGACCCGTATAGAAGAAGTGACCCTGGTCCCAGGGTGGATGCTCCAGAATCACACACAGTCTCGAGTAAAATCAGCAATGTCACTTTATTGTCTCTAGCTCGCACACAGCAGCCTTGGCAGCACACAGCAGCAACAACAGCAGCAACAACAACAGCACACCAGGAGATCCCAAGGTGTACAGCCGTTCTCCTCTCCTCTCCTTTCCTCCAAGAGGTACTCCAACAGGCTGGTCTGTGAGGGGCCTCAATACCCCAATGCCCACCTCAGAGGGTATCCTCTGGGTGGGGGTAGATTCTCCCCATCACCCCCTCATCGGGGTGAGGGGCATTGGTCCACCGGAGCTCTGATCACTCTCCAAATGTACAAGGCCAGAGTTCTCTCTCTCTCTTGCTTGCTCCCAGGACGGAGCTTGATCTACTCCTCTCCTCCAACTCCCAGGACAGACAGACTGTCACTCACAGGAACCGGCTGCTAAATAGAGTCAGCCCCACCCCTCATGATGTCAGCAGAACCTCCCCTCTGTCTCTTGCCGGCAGCAGAGTCAGGGGCCTGCATCTATCACTCAGGGCAGGCCGTGAAGGGGGAAAACCCATGATTACTACTGGCGCCTCCCCTTAACAGGACTTACCACAGTAGGAGAAAGATATGTATAGCCCGTGCTGTTTACAGGGGGCTACATATGTCTTTATTTATATAGCGCAATTATTGTACATAGCGCTTCACAGTAGTAATACACGGGGTAATCAAATAAATAACAGATAATATAAATAACAGGTCATGGGAATAAGTGCTCCAGACATAAGAGTAACATTAAGGAAGAGGGGTCCCTGCTCCGAGGAGCTTTACAATCTAATTGGTAGTTAGGGAGAACATACAGAGACAATAGGAGGGAGTTCTGGTAAGTGCATCTGCAGGGGGCCAAGCTTTATGTATCATGTTTCCAGTATTATCCACAGGGCTATTCATATGCTTCTTTAAGCAAGTGTGTCTTAAGGTGGGTCTTAAAGGTGCATAGAGAGGGTGCTAGTCGGGTTCTGAGGGGAAGGGCATTCCAGAGGTGCGGGGCAGTCAGCGAAAAAGGTTAAAGGCGGGAGAGGGCTTTAGATACAAAGGGGGTAGAAAGAAGACATCCTTGAGAAGAACGCAAGAGTCTGGATGGTGCATAACGAGAAATTAGGGCTGAGATGTAAGGAGGGGCAGAAGAGTGTAAAGCTTTATTTTCATATTACGCTAAATACATGCAATAGTCACAATAATCCATTTCAATTAATATTCAGGCCTAAAAATTGAGTTAAAAAAAAAAAGAGCCATAATAGCAAAGTATAATTGAAGATGGATTGGATATGTACGTGATCCTGTGAAACTATACAGGAGTTGTAATACGATGCTGCTATTTAAATGGCATTACTCTCTCTCCTCAAGATTCATGAGATACAAAGCAAGTACAGTAGTATAGAGATGAGTTCTTGCTGAAAGTAACCTTCTGCATGCAAGAAGAGCACTGTCATTTCCAGATAATTCTTAACTCCTTTAGTACTGGAAGGGTCACTTCTTTCATCCACCATTGAAGAGGTCATTGACTCTGCAGGGCTCTGTTTGCCTCTCGTTATTGTTTGAATTGCTGCAGATTGTCCCCAGGAGCTGTGGCTTGCACTCACAAATGTATTAATAGTCATTCATATAATTTTAGCTTATATTTTCCAGCTCGGTTTTTATACTCCTGAAAGGTATCCATAATATTGATTTGCATTTTATAGCAGTCCTTAAGTTTGAGTTTTTTAACTCTCTATATAAAGATTGTAGATTTGTATTTGCATTTTTCTTGACAACAATCCTGTAATTAGAGATTTTCCTCTTGAGTAGATATGGTGGAAGGGGCATCATTTCATTTTATGGACTAGCCAATTTCTGCCCAGTGTAAAATATAGTTATGTCAGTGAGCTCCCCGCATTGCTTACTTAAAAGTGAAATGCTACCGTATGTATGGAGATAAAGTTCATGGTCTGAATCAGTAACCTAATCGATCTGTTCAGCCATCCTTTACAGTATACATTAATCTGTGTGTCTGATGTGCAGTAAAGGGGCTCACTGATTTGAAGGCAACTGTGTGCATCTCATAGAATCACTGGCATGGAACAAATGAATACTGCACACTACATGTAATTGTTTATTAAGTTATGAAATATACATTGTATATCTACTTATATAACATATCGTAAACAGGAAGTAGTAGATCTATCCTCAGTGCCCTCCCTATACATTAAACTATATATAGTATAGCTTAGCAAGTAGGGAAGCACCCATATTAAATACAGATATATTAGTAAACAATATGAAACCCCGGTAAGGAATGGGGGCTATATATTTTTCTCCTACTGGTGTAAGTCCTGTTAAGGGCAGGGCGCCAGTAGTTGTATTGTATTGTATGTCTTTATTTATATAGCGCCATTAATGTACATAGCGCTTCACAGTAGTAATACATGTGGTAATCGAATAAATAACAGATAATATAAATAACAGATCATGGGAATAAGTGCTTTAGACAAACATAACATTAAGGAAGAGGAGTCCCTGCCCCGAGGAGCTTACAATCTAATTGGTAGGTAGGGAGAACGTACAGAGACAGGAGGAGGGAGTTCTGGTAAGTGCGTCTGCAGGGGGCCAAGCTTTATGTATCATGTGTTCAGAATGTTCACAGTGCTATTCGTATGCTTCTTTAAGCAAGTGTGTCTTAAGGTGGGTCTTAAAGGTGGATAGAGAGGGTGCTAGTCGGGTACTGAGGGGAAGGGCATTCCAGAGGTGTGGGGCAGTCAGTGAAAAAGGTTTAAGGCGGGAGAGGGCTTTAGATAAAAAGGGGGTAGAAAGAAGACATCCTTGAGCAGAACGCAAGAGTCGGGATGGTGCATAGCGAGAAATTAGGGCTGAGATGTAAGGAGGGGCAGAAGAGTGTAAAGCTTTAAAAGTGAGGAGAAGAATGGAGTGTGAGATGCGGGATTTGATTGGAAGCCAGGAGAGGGATTTCAGGAGGGGAGATGCTGAGACAGATCTAGGAAAGAGTAGAGTGATTCTGGCAGCAGCATTTAGGATAGATTGTAGGGGAGACAGGTGAGAGGCAGGAAGGCCCGACAGCAGGAGGTTACAGTAATCAAGACGGGAGAGAATGAGGGCCTGAGTCAGAGTTTTAGCAGTCGAGCAACAGAGGAAAGGGCGTATCTTTGTTAAATTGCGGAGGAAAAAGCGACAAGTTTTAGAAATTTTTTGAATGTGAGGGGCGAATGTGAGAGAGGAGTCGAGTGTGACCCCTAGGCAGCATGCTTGGGCTACTGGGTGGATGATCGTAGTTCCAACAGTAATGTGGAAGGAGGTAGTAGGGCCAGGTTTGAGAGGAAGAATGAGGAGCTCTGTTTTAGCCATGTTGAGTTTAAGGCGACGGAGGGCCATCCAGGATGATATAGCAAAAGACATTCAGAAACTTTGGTCTGTATAGCAGGTGTAAGGTCAGGTGTTGAAAAGTATATTTGTGTGTCGTCAGCATAGAGGTGATATTTAAACCCAAAAGATGTTATTAGGTCACCTAGAGAGAGTGTGTACAGAGAAAAGAGAAGAGGTCCCAGGACAGAGCCCTGGGGTACCCCCACAGAGAGATCAATAGAGGAGGAGGAGGTGTTAGCAGAAGAGACACTGAAAGTACGATGGGAGAGGTAGGATGAGATCCAGGATAGAGCTTTGTTCCGAATACCAAGAGTATGGAGAATGTGAAGGAGAAGAGGGTGGTCCACGGTGTCAAATGCTGCAGAGAGGTCGAGTAATATGAGGAGAGTGTAATGACCTCTGTCTTTGGCAGCATGGAGGTCGTCAGTTATTTTAGTGAGGGCTGTTTCCGTGGAGTGAGCAGTGCGGAAGCCAGATTGTAGAGGGTCTAGGAGAGAATAGGTGTTGAGAAAATGGAGCAAGCGAGAGAATACAAGACGTTCAAGGAGTTTAGAGGCAAAAGACAGGAGGGAGACAGGTCGATAGTTAGAAAGACAGGTAGGGTCAAGCTTGCTGTTTTTGAGTAATGGTATGACTGTTGCATGTTTGAAGGAGGATGGAAAGGTTCCAGAGCAGAGGGAGGAGTTAAAAATGTGTGTGAGCGTAGGGATTATACTAGGAGCAAGAGGTTTTAGGAGATGGGAGGGAATGGGGTCAAGAGGGCAAGTGGTAGAGGGAGAAGTGGCGATCAACAGCGACACATCTTCCTCTGAGACAGTGGAAAAAGAGTCAAGGAAGGCAGGAGGAGAGTTAGGAAGAGGTGTAGGATGGGAGGAAGAAACAGAGGGGATGTTCTGACGTATGGATTTCACCTTTTCCTTAAAATAGTCAGCAAAGTCCTGAGCGGAGATGGAGGAAGGAAAGGCAGCAGAGGGTGGTTTGAGTAGAGTATCAAAGACAGAGAACAGTCGGCGTGGGTTAGACTTGTGCATGTTGATTAGTGCAGAAAAGTAGGCTTGTTTAGCTTGCGAGAGGGCAGAGTTGAAACAGGATAGCATAAATTTGTAGTGAAAGAAGTCTGCGAGAGTGTGAGACTTCCTCCAGAGGCGTTCAGAGGAACGAGTGGAGGAACGCAGCATGCGTGTGTGGGAATTTAGCCAGGGTCTAGGGTTAGAAGGGCGAGTGCGGCAGAGAGAAAGTGGGGCATGTAGATCAAGAGAGGAGGACAAGACAGAGTTGTAGTTCCTGACCAGGTTGTCAGGGTCTGTAGCAGAGCTGAGAGAGGAGAGGGAGGAGCGTAAAGTGGACTCAGTCAGGTAAGTGAATAGAGTGCAGGTTTCTGCAGAACCGGGGTGTAGATGGAGGTGGAGAAGGGGAGAAGCGAGATAGAGAGAATGAGATGAGATGATGGTCAGAGAGAGGAAAAGGGGAAATGGAGAAATCGGAGAGAGAGACGTTCTTAGTGAAAACCAGGTCTAAGTAGTGGCCATCCTTGTGGGTGCTGGCTGCAGTCCACTGTTGAAGGCCAAAAGAAGAGGTTAGAGAAAGAAAGCGGGAAGCCCAAGGGAGAGAGGGGTCATCAATGTGGCAATTGAAGTCCCCATGGAGAAGAACAGGGGAGTCTGAGGAGAGGAAGAAAGAGAGCCAGGATTCAAAGTGAGAGAGAAAGGCAGAAGGGGGATGAGTAGAGGTAGGTGGGCGATAGATGACCGCCACATGAATAGGGAGAGGAGAGAAAATCTGGACAGTGTGAGCCTCAAAGGAGGGAAAAGCAAGAGAGGGAGGAATAGGAAGGGTTCGGTAATGACAGAGAGAGGAGAGCAGGAGCTCCACGCCTCCACCCCTGCCATCAGTGCGCGGAGTGTGGGAGAAGGAAAGGCCACCGTAGGAGAGGGCAGCTTCCAGAGCAGAGTCAGACTGAGTGAGCCAGGTCTCAGTTATAGCAAAGAGAAGCAGGGAGTGAGAGAGAAAGAAGTCATGCACAGAAAGGAACTTGTTAGAGAGGGAGCGAGCATTCCAAAGGGCACAGGAGAAAGGGAGCGAGGAGGGAGGGTGGCAGGGGATGGGTATGAGGTTGGAAGGGTTGACACCAGAAGGAGTAGAGGTTGCAGTTGGCAGGCGAGGACGAGCGCATGTAGGAATAAGACAGGGACCAGGAGTGGGAGAGATATCCCCAGAAGCAAGAAGGAGAAGCATGGATAGAAAGAGAATGTGTGAGGAGGATTTGTAGGGGTGTGTTTTAGTGCAAGGGATATAGCTGTGTGGTGTCAGAGGACGCAGGTAAGAAAGGAGTTCATGTGAAAAGAGAAGTGGTGAAGGAAGGAGAGATGGAGATATATGAATGGAGTTAGAGACATACTGAGGCTGGTAAAAAGAAGTGCATAATTTGAGAAGAAGTGAAGTCACTGCAAATATAAATGGTAAAGGCAGCATCACAGCAGTAATGATGCAGTCTGGTATTGATGATATCCTCCTTTGCAGCGTAGTTCAAATGCAGGAATCAGGGCCAGATGGGGTGTCCACTTCTTCCTCACTTCTTTTGAACTTCCTTTTAAACTTCAGTTGTTCAGTAGTCATGCCACTTATAATGGGCCACTTCCTTTTAAACTTCAGTTGTTCAGTAGTCATGCCACTTAAAATGGGCCACTTCCTTTTAAACTTCAGTTGTTCAGTAGTCATGCCACTTATAATGGGCCACTTCCTTTTAAACTTCAGTTGTTCAGTAGTCATGCCACTTAAAATGGGCCACTTGGATATGGGCTGCAAGCAGACTAGCTGTTCTGACTGGGTTTATATAGGCCTAAAAAGTCACCTGACAGTGTTGTTCTGTCTGCTTAATTAGCACATCTGAGGCACATTCAAACAAATGGTTTTCTACACAGGGTGTTCCCTGCCTAGGTGGCAACACTTAATTTGATTAGGGGAAGACAGAAAACAGCATTCAAATATGGCTTTTACATAGCATTGGATCACTTGCATATACTATATAATACACACAGCAAAGGCTTCAATGATGATTTAGAGATGGTTTTTACCTAGCATTGGATCACTTGCATATACTATATAATACACACAGCAAAGGCTTCAATGATGATTTAGAGATGGTTTTTACCTAGCATTGGATCACTTGCATATACTATATAATACACACAGCAAAGGCTTCAATGATGATTTAGAGATGGTTTTTACCTAGCATTGGATCACTTGCATATACTATATAATACACACAGCAAAGGCTTCAATGATAATTTAGAGATGGTTTTTACCTAGCATTGGATCACTTGCATATACTATATAATACACACAGCAAAGGCTTCAATGATGATTTAGAGATGGTTTTTACCTAGCATTGGATCACTTGCATATACTATATAATACACACAGCAAAGGCTTCAATGATGATTTAGAGATGGTTTTTACCTAGCATTGGATCACTTGCATATACTATATAATACACACAGCAAAGGCTTCAATGATGATTTAGAGATGGTTTTTACCTGAGGAGAGAAGAAGGATAAGTTATCAAGGGTTTTTCCGCCGCTTCAAGCCCTGCCTTGATCATTGGTCGGCGGTAGGTGCCTATACTCCCCAGGAGGTGGCGGATGAGTTAGAGCACCGATACCAAGAGATAGAGTAAAGGATCATCCATCCTAAGGGGCCTAGTATTTTGTATGATGACATTGCCCCTGCAGAACCAGAGTTTTGGGTAATGCCAAGCAGGGCGGGCCACAGGAAGCTCCCCAAGTTGAGCCAGGCAGACAGGGCCATAGTAGCCAGGTATAGGCAGTCACATGGGTACAAGTTCCCTTATGTGCCATAACCCATCATGAGTGAGATAGAGGAGCATCGAGATAGCTGGCTCAGAGAGGCCGTGCAAGAATACTTGCGTACCAAGTTCGGCAAAGCCGGTTACCAGAACGAGGATAAAATCAGTGAGGTAGCCCGGGCCTGGAGTGTGGGGAGGTGTATTTACAAGCACTGTGTGGTTTATCTACCAGAGTCTGGGTCGGTACAGCCATACTCTGTCACTATAACAGACCATAATGGGAGGCAAGTACGGAAGCCTGACCCAAAACATTATAACTAGTTAGGTTCTCCATGTTGGGAGGTACCCTTTTCGTTATTACACCATCTGCGTGGATGGTCTGAGTTATGCACACTAATCAAATGAACTGTGTTTTGTATTCTAGATTGTTCACCGCAGGATGGAGCTGCTAAAGTTAGGTCCAAGTGGGGACCATTGGATTCCATCTGAGGGAGAGTGTAGCCCCGGTAAGGAATGGGGGCTATATATCTTTCTCCTACTGGTGTAAGTCCTGTTAAGGGCATGCCGCCAGTAGTTATCATGGGTTTTTCCCCCGCTTCAAGCCCTGCCTTGAGTGATGGAGGCAGGCCAGAGACAGAGGGGAGGGCCTGCTGACATCATGAGGGGTGGGGCTGTCTAAACTTAGTCCTGCCTGCTCCTGTAAGAGACAAGTAGTGAAGTTCTGGTCTGGGTTGGAGTAAGACCTGGTAGTGCCGTTCTGTCCTGGGAGCAGAGAGTACCGGAGTGTCTGACCTGAGAGGTTATGCTTAGAGAGACAACTATGCTTGGAGGAGATACTCGGGCCCAGTCTGAGTATAGCAGATATAACTATAGATGGTTGACCAATGCCCCTCACCCTGCTCAGGGGGTTAGGGGGGAGATCTAGCCTCACTCAGAGGATATACCCTTGGGGTGGGTGCAAGGGGTATTGAAGCCTCATTCAGCCCATCCTGCAGGGGTATAGTCTGGAGGAGGAGGCGAGGAGGAAGAGACCCTGTATTCATTTGGAAGCACTGCTGTATATGAACTGCGGTGTGTGATCTGCTGTGTGTTGCTACCAAAGGAGTAAAGAGACATTGCTGCTTTTAACAAAGACTGTGTGTGAGATTGAAACCTCTTGCCCTGGGACCAGGGCTTCTCTGGGAGGGTTTCTCCTTATTCGTTAAGAGATGGAGGCGTTGCACCACTGTTGCTAAGAAGATGGAGGCATATACCCCAGAAGCCTGTCCCTGTTATCCCCAATACCACCGCGGGAGACTCAGGCCCTCCTGTTCCTTACAGGTACGCACCACCCACATACACATAACCAGCCTCACTACACCCTAGAGGTCCAGTCTGTGACCGGGGGGGGGGGGGACATGGGTTACATTTGGAGGTGCTGCTGAGAGCCAGAACAGGACAGGCTTTCAGCAAGGCAGAGCTGGAAGAGTGAAGTGCACCTTCCATGCAAGTACTGGAGAGAGTAGGGCATTTATGCATACCAGGGGTAGTCAAGGGAGCGTGGATTCCCGCACAGTACGCCCTGGGTGCCCTAAGAGGGTGTTGTTAGATGGGTGTGAGGCTATAGCTGTCCTAGACCCTTGAGGCAGATAGTGTGAGGCAACTGGGGGGGTTAGCCTGTTAACTTGTCCAGGGACCATGGCCCAGGGCCCGCACTATGAGTGGCCAAAAGTAGGAGATGCCCGTACTTAGGAAGATGCCCGGTACACTAGCCAGCACCCACATAAAACACACCACAGAGTACTTGCAGGAACCGTCAGTGAGTGTGGTGCACGGAGAGAGAGTTCTGCCTAGCCTGGGGTATGCCACATCATATGAGTGGGCAAAACAGTCAGAAAGAGCATGCAGAGAGCGTTCAGTGAGCAGTGTGAGAGCAGTCAGTGTCTAGAAATGAGCTATGCACTAGACACTGAAAATAGTGACATTATACATTTGGAGGGCTCATCAAAGATGGCGGCCGTCACTACATGTGCTCCGCGGAGCAAGAAAGAGTTAAAAATGGCGACCGCAGTGCCATCCACGGCCCAGCAGTTAGCAGCCGAACTAAAATGGCGACTCCTGCCAATCCTGGATCGCGCACGTGAAGCGTGCAAAGAGACTATTAGGGAAATGTGGCGGGAGATGTGCAGGGGTTTGGCGCTAAACCCAGATCCCCTGCAAAAGGAGCGGAGCAGCGCGAAAGCCAAAAGCCCACCCACCTGTGCTGTGACTGGCCAACAGACAAGGCCACGTCACACTGAGAGAAGGAGTGCCCCTCCTCTTGTTTCCACCAGAGGGAGGGGGCACAAGGAGAGCCAATCAGAAGCGTCCTCCCCAGCGAAGGGAGGGACAGGAAGTGAGAGCGAGGAACTTCACTTCTGTCTGGCATTCGAAGAGCAAGGAGCTGAAACATTGAACTGTTCCACCCCTGAGCTAACTATGTCAAAACTAAGCACTACGATTTTTCAGCTCCCAGGAGGCTTCCTGGTGGTGGAGATCAAGTGCCGAGAGTACCTCCGGTGCCTGTGCGTCCACTGCAGGACACCCGGAACGGCCGCAAGCACCAAAGCACGATGCCCTCAATGTGGCACGTACTACCTATGGCCTAACGAACCATGGCCCATGCTAAAGACCCCTCGGGGTGCCTCTCCGGGAACACTAACGGAGGTGGCGGAGACAGCGGACGAGGCTGCCCTAGTTCCCTGCATCACCGCTGAGGTGGGAACCAAGGCCCAGCCAACTACAGAGCCGAGCGAAGATCCGGCGGAGAAGAGCGCGACCGCAATGGAGGTACCGGAGCGGGCCTGTTTCGTACCACTACCCACTGGCGGGGCCGCAAAAGACCCAGGTGACTCCCTAGCGGAGGATCCGATCAAGTCGTCTTCGGAGGAAAAAGATGGTGTCTCATCGGTGGCGATGCGCCTACCGGCGAACCACCCCAGCTGTAATAAAGATGGCGGTCCACTTACCGGAGAGAGGGAGCAGACGAGCCCGGATACCCACCGACGGCAAGCGCTGGTGCAGCCTGAGGCACGTAGAAGTCCCACGGCCGTGGTGACTTCCAGTGCGGCAGAGACGGGATCCGATAAGGCTCCGGAGGAACCTGAGATCATCAGCCGGCAGCGGAGCGGTAAGGAGACTCCACCACCCCCTTACTCCCGCCAGGCGAAGAAGGATCCTGCAGAGGGCGAGAAAGAAAGGCTTGCGGCCTACTTACCCATCCGCGGACCAGATGATCCACCACCGCCCCTTCCGGTCCTCGACGCACTTCCGGTGCGTGACCACGGAGCGGATGGAGATTCCGTGGGCGGCAACGATGACAACACTTCCAGTTCCGACTGGCACGGAGGCCGGTTGGCCATTTTTCCGGCCAGAGGAGCAGCCATGGCAGCTGCACTTGCCAACCTTGACCACCATGGCGTTCACAGAGGAGCACGAAGCATGCCGAAGACAAGCAGCAAGAAAGGGCCAAGCGGTCACGGCACTACCCGCTTGCTGTACATTTATTCGGACATTGCCCCAGCCCCAGCCCCTAGCGCCATTGCCCCGGCCACTGCCCCTGCCCAATCACGAATCATGACACCGGGACCTAGCAGGGATAAGTTAAGTAAGAACCCCAAGTACTCCAAGGAATTGAGGGATTGGGAACTAAGTAACGAGGGATCTGATGGGGAAGTACCATATGATAATGTGTTACAGTAGCGACATTGCTTATTGAAGCAAAAGCCGCCGGCTCCATGCGGCTGGGAAGCGGGTAGCCGCGGCGCGTGGCGGCGCACTGTGACGTCACAGTAACATGCGCGCCCGGCTTCCCCGTCTTCCCCGTCTTCCCCTGGCTTCCCCGACACCCCTGGAGATCAAATGAAGGTAAGCGGGGGTGCGGGGAAGCAGAGGGGCATAGCAGGAGCCTTGTACGGGGTCGGGAAGGGATTTAAATTGCGCGCGAAGTGGAGGGGGGGTGCGTGGGGGAAACGCGGCGGCGCGCGGTTGTTACTGGCGGCAGCTGGGGTAGATCTCGGCGTGCCGTCGTGATTTAGTGCAATAAACAATGTCGGTGCTGTACGTGTGCCTAATCCAATGTCATTTACTCCTGTGTTTTAGAGGAAGGGCCCAAGGGTCCCACACTACTGCGGAGGCAGGGCCTGTAAGCCAAGTGGTCTCTAAAATGAACCCCCCAATCTACATCAATGCACGAGGTAGGCGCAGTTGCTCGCACTCTACAGAGGCGGTCACGTCCGTTGTATCATCCCAAGCTGAGTCAGAGACAGTTTCTATTGCAGTGTCAGAGTACGAGCACCATGACAAGTAGTGGGCACCCCTGTTCACAGGCTACCACAAGGGGATGGACCGTTACAGGTTTCTGTTAATTAGGAACAACATAGTTGATCATTGGTCGGCGGTAGGTGCCTATACTCCCCAGGAGGTGGCGGATGAGTTAGAGCACCGATACCAAGAGATAGAGCAAAGGATCATCCATCCTAAGGGGCCTAGTATTTTGTATGATGACATTGCCCCTGCAGAACCAGAGTTTTGGGTACTGCCAAGCAGGGCGGGCCACAGGAAGCTCCCCAAGTTGAGCCAGGCAGACAGGGCCATAGTAGCCAGGTATAGGCAGTCACATGGGTACGAGTTCCCTTATGTGCCGGAACCCATCATGAGTGAGATAGAGGAGCATCGAGATAGCTGGCTCAGAGAGGCCGTGCAAGAATACTTGCGTACCAAGTTCGGCAAAGCCGGTTACCAGAACGAGGATAAAATCAGTGAGGTAGCCCGGGCCTGGAGTGTGGGGAGGTGTATTTACAAGCACTGTGTGGTTTATCGACCAGAGTCTGGGTCGGTACAGCCATAGTCTGTCACTATAACAGACCATAATGGGAGGCAGGTACGGAAGCCTGACCCAAAACATTATAACTATTTAGGTTCTCCATGTTGGGACGTACCCTTTTCGTTATTACACCATCTGCGTGGATGGTCTGAGTTATGCACACTAATCAAATGAACTGTGTTTTGTTTCCCAGATTGTTCACGGCAGGATGGAGCTGCTAAAGTTAGGTCCAAGTGGGGACCATTGGATTCCACCTGAGGGAGAGTGTAGCCCCGGTAAGGAATGGGGGCTATATATCTTTCTCCTACTGGTGTAAGTCCTGTTAAGGGCAGGCCGCCAGTAGTTATCATGGGTTTTTCCTCCGCTTCAAGCCCTGCCTTGAGTGATGGAGGCAGGCCCCTGACTCTGTGTGCAGGCCTGAGACAGAGGGGAGGGCCTGCTGACATCATGAGGGGTGGGGCTGTCTAAACTTAGTCCTGCCTGCTCCTGTAAGAGACAAGTAGTGAAGTTCTGGTCTGGGTTGGAGTAAGACCTGGTAGTGCCGTTCTGTCCTGGGAGCAGAGAGTACCGGAGTGTCTGACCTGAGAGGTTATGCTTAGAGAGACAACTATGCTTGGAGGAGATACTCGGGCCCAGTCTGAGTAGAGCGGACATAAGTATAGACGGTGGACCAATGCCCCTCACCCTGCTCAGGGGGTGAGGGGGGAGATCCAGCCTCAGCCAGAGGATATACCGTTGGGGTGGGTGCAAGGGGTATTGAAGCCTCATTCAGCCCATCCTGCAGGGGTATAGTCTGGAGGAGGAGGAGAGGAGGAAGAGACCCTGTATACATTTAGAAGCACTGCTGTATATGAACTGCGGTGTGGGATCTGCTATGTGCTGCTACCAAAGGAATAAAGAGACATTGCTGCTTTTAACAAAGACTGTGTGTGAGATTGAAACCTCTCACCCTGGGACCAGGGCTTCTCTGGGAGGGTTTCTCCTTATTCGTTAAGGCTCGCCAGAGATAGAGGCGTTGCACCACCATTGCTAAAAAGATGGAGGCATATACCCCAGAAGCCTGTCCCTGTTATCCCCAATACCACCGTGGGAGACTCAAGCCCTACTGTTCCTCACAGGTATACACCACCAACATACACGTAACCAGCCTCACTACACCCTAGAGGTCCAGTCTGCGACCGGGGGGGGGGGGGGAGAGACATGGGTTACAAATATATACTAAGATCCATGAGGGGAGAAAGGTAGGAACAGTTAGGCTAACAAAGTATACCACCTAAAGCAATAGCACCGACATCAACCTCAAGTACCTTGCAGGTAAATTGGAGGAGCTTAATATGGTAAACCTCTAAATGAACTGCCTAGTCTAGTTATTAACTTTTTTAGAGGGAAAATAGAAGGGGTGGTTGACTGTGTGTGTCCTATCTATCCCATTATTTTAAGCTATTCTAATGGAAGATCTGTATGAAAGGAGTGGTGAAAATGTAGAGACTATTTGGGTTGAAATTTGCAGTGGTGGTAAATGTTGGTTGGGTTGTGCTATAAAACCACGACGTGTATGTTAGATTGAGGAAGCCAAAATCCTTTAGCAAATGGAAAAGGCAAGAAAACTAGCTCATATTTAATCATATGTAACCCTTATTCCTCCCTCCCCAACCCCCAATCCCATATAGGGTCTCCTTGGGAATCTACTGCTCAGGCTACGTGTCTTAGTGTTGTGCATAACTGCTGGCAACAGAGGGCCCTGAGTCTCCCGCGATGACATGGGGGATAACAGGACAGGCTTCTGGAGTTGTGCCTCAATATCACTTACTTGTGTAGCGCCTCCATCTCGTGCAGCCCCAGTCCCAGTTACACAAACACTCTCCCACATACACACACACACTTAGACACACACTCCCACTTACATACACACTCCCACTTACACACACCCACTTATCACAAATACACACACATGCTCTCACTTATACAGACACACACATTCCCACTTACACACTTATACACACACACACTTACAGACACACACACACACACACACACTCCCACTTACACACACATACCCACTTACTGTCAAGGGAGTTAAGATTATTTACACCTTTTTACCAGGATCATTTCTTTGAGCAAAACAAGGTAATTAAATAAATTGAAGTTTATTCGCACAAATTCGCTTACACACAATGATACATAAAATACAGTCAAAAAGACAAACTTACTGGGGGTCTGTGGTCAAAAACTAGACTTTCCTAGGTGGAGGGAACTCTAAATAAGAGTTTTACCCATACCGGTAGAAACAACAGAGGGATAGGGAGTGATCACAGGACCATACCAATTGAATAATGTAATCAAATATATAGGTGAGGTAATCAAAAAGATGGGTGCAAACTGTGAACTGAAAAGTGAATCAGAAAAGGGGGAAGGGAAACACAAGGGAATTAGCGTAATTAATTATTTGGCCACTCACTTGTGAACAACTATATACTCTTACTACTGGGTCTCATCGTTGCTCCAGAGGGGTTAACACCCTGACTCCTAGCATCCTTTGTCTTTTGTATCCCACCAATATTAAGTGGACATCTGGGACAGCACGACACAATAATTAAAGACATGGATGCCAGATAATTCTGATTTAATATATTTTTAATTCACATTACACATTACTTTGGTAATATATGTTTTAAGGAATTTATTCAAAGTTAATTTTTACACTAGTTTGGTGTGCATATAAGTGAATTCTTTTAGGGTGCACATTCATTTTTGTGTTTCCCTTCCCCCTCTTACCCATACCGGGACTGAGACCGGAATCTCCTGGTACCCAAATCAGCATGAAGTTTCACACGCCAATGCTCCCTTCTCTTCTGAGAATTTGGCCTTTCTTGACAGCAAGTTAGTTCCAATCTCCTATAATAAATAAAATTGTCATGACATCCCAGCTGTGTCCGCTACGTTTATTTTTGAGAACTTAGGCGCAAAAGTCCTGACAGGCTCCAGCTTGCAGACTTTTCCAACTTGAAATCAAAGCCGATTGCCTTGCTATTCGCACAAGAGCAACTTTGAAAAGCCCGTCCGCGCTCTTACAACTGGAAACTACGAATCTGATTGGCTCACAGATTCATATAGTATTCTGAGTTTCATTCACAAAACTCAGCAACCAATCACAGCGTGGGAACTTTTACAAGCAGCCATTCAGCGCCAAGCAGGCTAGAAAAGCCGGGTCAGCGGGAAATCTGAAATAGCCAAGAGTCATATGTAATCCTGGCACCTCTCTACCTGGCTATCTCAATGCCACCCGCTGGGACAGGCTCCACCAAGTCTGGCAGAACAAGTGGCATCCTGGAAGACTGCCATTGTTCTCCAGACGTTGGTACTTTGCCTTTCCCCGCTGACCAAATGCTATTCACACCTTTGGGCATCCTGACTGCTTTGAACTCCGATGTCCAGCACACTTACTGGCGCCTATAGGTTAGCCCAGGCAGTGTGTTTGAACATCGGTTCCCAAACTCCCAAGCACATTACATTACAGTACATTACAGTACCTTAAAGTATATTAATAAAGTATGGTGTTAATATACTCCTATGTCACTGGGTATGGGGAACAGAATAGTAAAGTGTTTTAGTTTATTTCTAACTGCTTTTATTCCCCACACACTATCTCTTGGACTTAGCCTGGACTCTGAGTGTACCCCCACAATCTTATATACAGTTGGGGCACCCACAAACCCAATACAGGTTGTGGGTCACCTGGGCACTAGCTGGGGTGCCCCCTTAATCTAGGGATTCCCTCAACTAAGGGATACTGTTGCAGTGTACATGCAACCACACGTGGGTTTCTTCCAAAGGCTTATTTACTGAGCCTTAAAAAAATACAGCACACAAAAAAAAAAACAGCTTCTTTTCAGCATACAAAACAGAAATTAAGTCCTGAGCAGGGCTTGCCCTTTTCCAACAAGGGCTGTTTAGATTCCAGCGTAACAGTACACAAACAGTTCATCAAAAAGTGTATTTTGAATACAGACCTTATAGCAGTAATCCTACTTCAGCATTTCAGTACTCTCTCTTGATCAGACAGGCTGCATGTGTGTACAGCCTGGCATTTTTAAAGCTCCTTGATGAGGCAGCTGGGACCAGACTAACTAAGCAGCCCTCTCAGCTGAAATTTAACCTTGTCACTGCTGCACTGCAGACCTAAACATAGGTCTGCCAGGCATAGAGCTGGTGATGTTTATTCTCCCTGTCACAGATACCTATTCATCCCTGTGCCTCATTCACCTTTCTGGGCTATGCTTAAGCAGGGTACCCTAGTGGTGTGTCGCGCTTGCGTTTTCAAAGGGAGATATTACCGGACCAATGTGCCTACATGTATCCGAGAATAAGGCATGATTCCTGTGTATATTTATAGGGAAACCGACAACTACGGACAACCACCTCCTAGGCACATTCTGTAAACGGTTCCTCTGAGAAAAAAAAAACCTTGAAACTCATACCCTAGCAATCCCTGCCCGCTGGCATGCCTGGAAAGGTAAAAACACAAAAAATGCTTTTATTACAGATAACACATGGTAAAAGGACAATGTTACTGGGCCCAAGAGCTAACTCTGTTGGACCCTTATACACAGATCAGGGGTAACCAAAAACAGGCTTAACCTTTATTTGAGAGCCTGGTTACCCACTACCGTCACACTTACACAGACACACTCCCACTTACACAAACACTCTCCCACTTACACACACACACTCTCTTCCACTTACACACTCATACTCACACACACTCACACTTACACACACACATGCTATAGTTACATTTACAGGGCAATTATAACAAGAGGAAGATTATATGACGCTTACTACTTTTATTGTCAGAGGGGTCATTGCTTCGCATGTCGCTCTGGCACTGACTGGGAATAAATGTTCAAAGGTTTCCAATTCCCTGGGTAAACTCTGACCTCCTGACCAAACCCATTCAGGAGTGAAGCGCTTGGAATGTGTTCCCCTCCCCGTCCCCCTCTCCCCCTCTTTCCTTTCCCCACATTCCTCTCTGAGAGCTTGCGCCGATCGGAGCAGGCAGAGAGAAGAAGGATAGCAGTGACAGATAGGTGTAACGCCTGTACGCCCGCAGACCTGGCCAGTCCCCAGTACTGAGGTGGGTATGGTTATAACACTCACCCACAGCAGTGAGGGCATGCCCGGAGTGTGGTAATTGCGTTGCCGGGCCTGATGAGTAAGGGTTAACGTTATACTTGCTGCATCCGGGGCGCCAGAGGTCGGAAGGTATTGTCCAAGAGCCCAGGGATTGGAGAGAGCAGCGTGGTGATGTCCGAAAGCCAGAGTTCAAGGGCAGGAGAAGGTGGCATAGTCACAGTCCAAAGCAGAGTTCAAGGGCAGGAGAAGGCAGCGTTGTCAAAGTCCAAAGCAGAGTTCAAGTTCAACCAAGGGAATCCAAACAGGGGCAGGGACAGGAACCAGAGCTGAAACAGATAAGGGAGCTAGGCATAGACACTGCACACACAGGAGCTACGGGAAAGCTATGCAGAGCAAGGAAAGAGTGGACAGACTGGGGTTATAAAGGAGGGAGGACAAATAGCAGGAAGGGGTGGAGCAGGGGTTTGACTGGGAGCTTGCAGGGATATGTGTGAGAGAGCAGGGGAGGAGACAGGAAGGTAATCAAGGGTAATAGCCTGCAAGCTGGGGGGCGGAGCCAGTACCTGGGGAGGGTTGGTAAGTAGAGCGGGTGCGCGCTCTCTGTAACACTGTCGCGCGCGCCCGACGTGCGAGTACCAGAGCGTGGGGGAAGGATCGCAGAGGAGGTGCTCGGCTGGAGAGTATGAGAGGGGGAAGGAGCGGAGGAACCAGGTAGGGAGACGGAGGTACGCCAAGGAGCGTGAGTCCCCTGACGGGAGACCAGGGACCGGGTACGCGCACAGTGCGCGTGCGCGCAGACCGCAAACTGGAGCGTGACCGCACCGCAAGGGAATGAGGCAGAGATCAGGAAGGCAAGGAAAGGGAAGGGTTAGCCGGAGGAACCAAGGTGACGGGGACATGTTGGGCAGAGCGAGTCCCCCGATCCGTTACAATAGGTGACGGCTGCTGCTATGCGAGGTTGCTGCCGAGCCGCAGGGTCTGGGACAGCTGGGAGAGTTGTCCCGGCTCTCCTCCCCTGGTCGCCGCGGAACCCCTGAGGGGTGCTGAGTGTGAGATTAGCAGTACAGTTCAAGGAAACCGGTTTTGGAGGTGCTAAAGACAAATACAGTACATGACCAAAATGGAGGCACCAACCAGGAAAGGGGCATTTCTGAACCTAGTAGTAACCAACAATGTACTAGTCATAACAAGTATTGATGTGACCAAAGATTTTGAAAACAATGTTCATAACATGGTATCATTTTAAAACAATATTATGTGAAACCAAAAAGACTCAATTGGGAAAAATGTAGTCAACAAAAGAGGTTCTTGCAGGAAAAAATACAGAATATACATGGACAGTGTTTGAAACAGTGTTGGGGGATTTTGCTCGTCAGTGTATATATACCCTGTACAGGAGGGCCCCGGGTATACAGCGGGTTCCGTTCCAGGGGCCCGCCATGTCGTGAAAAACGGCGGAAAGCGGATCCGGCGATTTTCAGTTGTTTGCATGCGCAAATCGGCATTTTCGCCGTTCTACGTATGCGCGACCTATGGTCTGTGCATGCGCGCCGGGCCGTTCTGCGCATGCGCGACTGAGAATACAAGATGGTGGCCCCCTTCTCGGTGCCGCCGTATCGGCGGATCGCCGAGAAGCGGGGCCCTGCTGTATATAAATGTGAAAGAAACACATCCAAATCCAATGTGGCTAAATAAACAGGGAGGGGAATAAACTAATGTACATGGAAAAGGCAGTATTTACATTGTTGAAGTTAGAAGGGACAGAGATGTCATTTCAGAATGATAAGAAATGTAACAGAAATTACAAAAGTGCAATCAGATAAGTAAAAATCAAAATGACAAAAAGATTGCAATGGAAAGTAAGATCAAACCTAAAGTCCTTCAAGTACATTAATAACAAACAGATTAGAAGAGAGAATGTCGGGCTCTTTCACTGGGAGAAAGTAGAGGCTTAACACATTTTTTGCCTCTGTATATACTGTGCTAAGGAGGAGACCGTTGCAAAATGATTAGAACTAAAGGAAACCACAAGATTAATGAAGACTCGAGGGTTCTTAATATCTGGCCCTGATGGCATGCCCCCGAGGGTTCTTAATATCTGGCCCTGATGGCATGCCCCCGAGGGTTCTTAATATCTGGTCCTGATGGCATGCCCCCGAGGGTTCTTAGTATCTGGTCCTGATGGCATGCCCCCGAGGGTTCTTAATATCTGGCCCTGATGGAATGCCCCCGAGGGTTCTTAATATCTGGCCCTGATGGCATGCCCCCGACGGTTCTTAACATCTGGCCCTGATGGCATGCCCCCGAGGGTTCTTAATATCTGGCCCTGATGGCATGCCCCCGAGGGTTCTTAATATCTGGCCCTGATGGCATGCCCCCGAGGGTTCTTAATATCTGGCCCTGATGGCATGCCCCCGAGGGTTCTTAATATCTGGCCCTGATGGCATGCCCCCGAGGGTTCTTAATATCTGGCCCTGATGGCATGCCCCCGAAGGTTCATAACATCTAGCCCTGATGGCATGCCCCCGAGGGTTCTTAATATCTGGCCCTGATGGCATGCCCCCGACGGTTCTTAACATCTGGCCCTGATGGCATGCCCCTGAGGGTTCTTAATATCTGGCCCTGATGGCATGCCCCCGACGGTTCTTAATATCTGGCCCTGATGGCATGCCCCCGAGGGTTCTTAATATCTGGCCCTGATGGCATGCCCCCGAGGGTTCTTAACATCTGGCCCTGATGGCATGCCCCCGAGGGTTCTTAATATCTGGCCCTGATGGCATGCCCCCGAGGGTTCTTAGTATCTGGTCCTGATGGCATGCCCCCGAGGGTTCTTAATATCTGGCCCTGATGGCATGCCCTTGAGGGTTCTTAACGTCTAGCCTTGATGGCATGCCCCAGAGGGGTCTTAGTATCTGGTCCTGATGGCATGCCCTTGAGGGTTCTTAACATCTAGCCTTGATAGAATGCCCCTGAGGGTTCTAAACATCTGGCCCTGATGGCATGCCCCTGTGGGTTCTTAAGGAGTTCAGTTCAGTCATAGCCGACTATTCTATTTAATATTCAAGGACTCCATTTGCACAGGCTCCGTGCCTCCAGATTGGTGAAAAGCAGACATGTGTCTATAATTATATTGCACCCTTATCAAACCCCCCCTCCCCCCTAAGGGAGATCTGTTCTTCTGGGATATGTGCCACATGTTACCGGTGTGATGGTGCATACCTGTAGGTTCACAGCAGACTGAGTGCTCCGCAGATGGTACTGCACCGACACACTTTATTCGAGCAAATACCCGGTATGTACCTGGCAGATACCTGGAATGCGCCACTCCTCACCTCTGACAAGCCCCGTTGCATTTGCCTTCCCAGCCTGGGTTCATGCCTGGCTGATGGGCGGCTGATCTGTTAAATGATAATGATTAGGATTTAATAGGCTGCAATGCTTCGCGTGTCTACCAGATGGCATAAATTCATGAATTGTAATGCAGTATATATATATATATACTGTGCAGTATTGCAGCCAGCGGGAATAAAATGCTTCAATCCCTGCTTGGAAAATAACTCAATGCACTCGGGCAGAAAACAGTCACAAACCTCAATACACCCGGGTATACCCGAATTCGTGGGACTAGCCAAGCTCGAATAAAGTGTGTCGCCAGTGTATAGGGAGGTTCAACAGGTTCTTAGCTAAAATCCTCCAGTGCAGCACTTCCATCTTGCAGGGCTCCTTCCAGGGACAGAAGTTCTCCCCACAAACCCTCCTTCTTCATAAACACACGTAGGCAGGTGATAATACAACCAGTGTTTATTGAGATATTCACAGCCTGTCCATTCTCCTCCATCTTCCCTGAATTAGACTCAAGGGGCTTGAGACCCTAGGAGCCTATCCTTGCCCCTCTTACCCCCTGATGGGGCAAAGTGGAATATCTCCCTCTTCCCTGAGGAAGGGGACAGAACCACACAATTTAGTGGAGTGACAGCATGTCACGGTAACTTGTGAAGGGTTATAATATACACAAAACCTCTGGGTTGAATTGAACACGACTTAGATATAATAAATATAGTTTATTCCTTAAAGAAGGTGAACACACAAGATTGCACAAATAACATACAAGAATATAACACTTAGGGTTTGGGGCAATGAAGCAATCAGGATCTGGATTGGCAATTCATTCAGGCATCAGGTAACTTAGTATATGTAGTAACGAAGACACTGGGCATAGGGCTTACACTCGTTTATATGGGGTTTCAGCCCTATCCCTTAACATTGGGTGTAAGGCATTGGTTATCAATTACCTCCACCCAATTACCCCTTGACACCTCACGTGAAAAGCAAGGTAATACCTGCCCACAGGGGTGGGCATTATTCTAATCAGGAGCTCATTTCCCTAGCCCCCTCCCAAAAGGCTAGGCACCTCAAAGTCTGCCTTTTGGGTCCCTTCCCAGGAAAACCTTCGTCTCAAGGTGTGAAACACAACACTTTACCCAAGTACCCATGTCCTGCTCTCCTTTGTCCTAGAACTCTTAATCCAGGGTGGTGAGCCTTTCATACATGGGTTTCCCTCAGACATCCTGACGCCCTGTGGCAATTAACATTCCTTCTGGGCCAGTGGCTTTCGCGGGCTTAGAAATACCAGGGATGCAGAGTACAATTTTAATATTAAACATATTTTAAAATAATCCGTTCTGTGGGTCTGAGCGGGCTGAAATTTGCCAGGTCCTCATACCAGAGGACCCTTGCCGTAGTGGCCAAATATCAGCCTTCCATGACTACCAGAACCGGAGATACAAAAACCAAGTTAAAATCCCCTCTTAACTTTAATGCAGGATTCTCCGCTATGCTAAAAGAAATCACTGCATTTCACTCTTCCATTGAAATCAATGGGCCCCGCCGCTATAGGCTTTCAATGGAGCAACTCCGCCATTGAAGTCAATGGGAAAACCTCATTATTCACATTTACCCATACTCAGTCTTGTTGATCGGAGAGGGCTGGAAATTGCCATGCAGTCATGCCGGAGCAGTGACTGCATGCTACCAAAATCCCAGCCCTCTGGTACTCACAGAACCGGAGATATGGGTTTTGACTTTACATACTTTCAGACTTAGCCGTTTCAAAGTCACATGGCTTTCCTCCATTAGAATCAATATGGTCGGCGCTGCCATAGGATTCAATGGGACCTCCGCTACCATTGAAGTCAATGGGAAACACACACTTTTTCACAGTTAACCCTACTCCGTCCGGTTGAGGGGAGAGGGCTGGAAATTGCCATGTAGTCATGCCGGAGCAGTGACTACATCCTTGCTAAATCCCAACCCTCTGGTCCCCACCGAACCGGAGTTATGGGTTTTCACTTTACACTATTTTCCACTTAGTGCTTGAAAGTCACGCGGCTTTCTCCGCCATTACAGTCAATGGTGCGACCCTCGTAACAAGCGCGACCCTTTACCGGGGTCATTGATTGTCGGACCCAGTTGGGGTCAAGTTAGGGGGTTCCTAGGATCTAGGGGCAAAAGGAATTTTATTCCGGGGTGCCCTAGAACCTAAGTTTTCCATGCCAATTGAACCTGAACTTGACCGGGGATTGATCAAAGCTCTTTTCAAGATAAAGTTTCCGCTTTTGTGGTCTGCAGTTTGGATGGCTGCCAACCCGTTCCTGGAGGTCTGAGTCAAGGAATTCCCATTGAAACACATTGCTCCATTAACTTTCAATGGGGAACCGCCGCTCCTCCTCTCGGGCGCCACCTGCAGGTCTTCTACGATATTGGGCCCAAATCGCCGGAATTCCCTTAGGATTTCATGGAGCTGCAATGGCGACCTATGGAGAAACTGCAAAATGGAGCCTGCAAAGGCGGGAAAAAGGAACAAAGGGCTATAATCACTAAATTAACATTACCCCTTTCCCTCCCGACTGGATCCCAGTGTGAGTGTTGGTGCAGACACTGGAATGGGGAAAATACATATTTACAGGGGGATACACATTTGGTGCTGAAGCAGGGGCATAAACACAGTACTTGACCTCAGTCCAGTTAACCCCTCGCCTCCCAGGTGAGGGCAGGGGTTGGCCAAATGGGGTGTAACCACTTTAATACCGGGCCAAACCCCCTCTCCCACGACACCTCCCATGCTCAATGGGTGCTTTGTGACCCAGCTGCCCACCCTGGCACTGGGACACTACTGGCATCCTTGAAGCACTTAATAAGTCCCGAGGGGTTGTCCAGGCAAAATTGTCCTCCGCCATTGTCCAGTACACTGTCCTGGCCACGTTGGATTGTGAAGTCCAGATCCTGCTGAGCAGAGCTCCAACGTGGCCGACGGGCATTCTCCTTTGCCCCCCACCCATTCCCTGGTGAACCAAGACCACCGTGAAGGGGCACCTCTGCAGACCAGGCTGCATGTTGCCCAGAGACTGGCATGTCTCTGTACCAGCGGGAGACCAGATAACAAGCACAGACCGTCGCTTCTCCGTCAAACCAGTCTGGAAAAGGGCTAAGTCACTATCCTGTAGGGACCCTACCTGCCCTGGCCCTGTGCCCACCTGTACCTGCTCCGCTATACCTATTCCTCTCCTCCCTGGCTCTAGGGCAGTCCCCACCCCGACTGGCATCACTACTGGATTTCAGAAACCACCTGGGATTCTGACTACTACCCTCTCCTTTGCCTCCTGGAACAAGGCAATCCCCCAGTAACCTGTACTGGGGTTCCTGGTACCCAGATGCTTTGCTCCTGTCCTCTCAAAACTGAAGGCCAGGAGCTAAGCACCTGCTACCACCACTGCTGCTAGGGCCAGCATCGCTCCTCTCTCCTCCACTATGCTGCCCTTACCCTCTGTAGCTAATCTTGGCTGACCAGGGGACAGAACCCTCTGCTGTACCCCCCTAGCCCTGGCTACTGCTCCTGGCTGCATACCTACCCACAGCCCTACCTCTGGGAACCCTGGAGTGTCACGGTAACTTGTGAAGGGTTATAATATACACAAATAACTGGGTTGAATTGAACACGACTTAGATATAATAAATATAGTTTATTCCTTAAAGAAAGTGAACACACAAGATTGCACAAATAACATACAAGAATATAACACTTACTTAGGGTTTGGGCAATGAAGCAATCAGGATCTGGATTGGCAATTCATTCAGGCATCAGGTAACAAGTAGCTGTAGTAACGAAGACACTGGGTATAGGGCTTACACTGGTTTATATGGGATTCCAGCCCTATACCCTAGCATTAGGTGCCAGTCATTGGTTAACAATTACCTGCACCCAATCCCTCTGTGCCAGCAAACGTGGGAAGCATTGTTGGACCATGCCCCCAGCTAGTTGGCACATGCACAAATTTTCCACCTGGGGTCTCATTTCACTAGCCCCACACTAAAGGAAAAGCACCTTACAGTCTACCAGTCTTGCATCTGGTCAGGAAATCCTTTGTCTGTAAGTGAATTATAACACTTACAGACCACTCAAGCTCTGCGTTTCTCCGCGCTAGTGTACACAATCTGAGTGGTGAAGTCTTTCATCAGGGGGTCTTTTATAGACAACTGGTCGCCCCCTTGAGCATTAACATTTAGCAAAGCCAGTATCTTTCTCGGGCTTTTATACCAGACCCAAAATACAGTACATTTCTTAATATCTAAACATATTAAAATAATCTGTTCGGCTGGGCCGAGCGGGTTGAAACTTGCCAGACCCTCATGCCGGAGGGGACTCTCCATGTTGGCCAAGTTTCAGCTCGCTGCGACCCACCGGGCCGGAGTTACACAAATGCAGTTATAAAAGCACATTTACAAAAGAGGCTTTTTTTCTGCCATGCAAGTCAATGGCAGAAACCCAGACTTGACAATTACCCTGACTCCATTCTGTTGCTCCGAGAGGGTCGGTATTTGCCATGCAGTCATGCCGGAACTGTGACTACATGGTGACCGCATCTCAGTCCTCTAGGTTGAACAGAACCAGAGTTATGGGTTCCAGGTTTCTGCTCATTCTGACAGCAGTTTTTACCTTGCGCCTTTACCTCCGCCATTAGAGTCAATGGTGCGACCCTTTACTGGGGTCATGGATTGTCGGACCTGGTTGAGTGAGGGGGTTCCTAGGGTCTAGGGGCAAAAATAATTTTATTCCGGGGTGCCCTAGAACCTAAGTTTCCCACGCCAATTGAACGTGAACTTGACCGGGGAGTGATCAAAACTGTCTTCAAGATAATGTTTCCGCTTTAGCGGTCTGCGGTTTGGATGGCTGTCAGCCCGTTCCTGGAGGTCTGAGTCGAGGAATCCCCATTGAAATGCATTGCTCCATTCACTTTCAATTTTGAACCACCGCTCCTCCTCTCGGGCGCCACCTGCAGGTCTTCTACGAGAACGGGACCAAATCGCCGGAATCCCCATAGGATTACATGGAGCTGCAATGGCGACCTATGGAGAGACTGCAAAATGGAGCCTGCAAAGGCGGGAAAAAGGAACAAAGGGCTATAATCACTAAATTAACATTAACCCTTTCCCTCCCGACTGGATCCCAGTGTGAGTGTTGGTGCAGACACTGGAATGGGGAAAATACATATTTACAGGGGGATACACATTTGGTGCTGAAGCAGGGGTATAAGCACAGTACTGGACCTCAGTCCAGTTAACCCCTCGCCTCCCAGGTGAGGGCAGGGGGTTGGCCATATTGGGTGTAACCCCTTTAATACCGGGCCAATCCCCCTCCTCCGCTACACCTCCCCTTCTTAATGGGTGCCCTGTGGCCCGCTGCCCCTCACGGGAAGTGGGTCACCGTTGGCACCGTTGAAGAACTCAGGCTCAGATTGATAGTCTTGACGAGAGAGTCCATCTGCGTTGCTGTGTTCACTACCTTTCTTGTGCTGGATAGTGAACTCAAACTCTTGAAGGGCCAAGCTCCACCTTAACAGTTTAGCATTCTCCCCTGAGGCCCTCTGCAGCCAACTCAGGGTGTTGTGGTCCGTAATAACGGTGAAGGAGCGCCCATTCACATAAGGCTGTAGCTTCCTTTGAGCCCACACAATGGCCAAGCACTCCTTTTCAATGGTGGCATATGCCACCACCCTGGGGAGCAGCTTACGGCTGAGGTACACCACAGGGTGCTCTCGGCCGTCCTCCCCAACCTGTCTAAGTACAGCCCCAATGCCAAAGTCCGAGGCATCAGTCTGTATTAAAAATTGTTTGGTGTAGTCCGGGGCAGCCAGTATGGGGGCCCCAACAAGGGCAGTCTTTAGTGCCTGAAATGCAGTTTCACAGGCAGGAGACCAGGTAATAAGCACAGGCTGTTGCTTTCTGGTCAGATCAGTCAGGGGTTTGGCCACGGCGCTGTACTGTGGGAAAAACTTCCTGTAGTACCCTGCGGTGCCCAAGAATGCCATGACCTGTTTCTTGGTTTTGGGAACAGGCCACTGGACTATGGCTTCTACCTGGCTCTGGTTTGAGGTGCCCTCCACCCACCCTGTGCCCTAAGTACAGGACCTCTGCCATCCCTACCATACACATTGTGGGTTTCAAGGCAAGCCCAGCCTCCCTGATCTCTCGCTGGGAGTTGTTTCCATGATCGGCCCGGGATCCTTGGTGGAAGCCACCCGCACGCGGGCTACCGGCTTCACAGCTGGGGTGCGTTTGTTACGCCGGTGCTGCCCGCAGACCAGACCCGTCCCTTATACTGAGGTAGGGACGTATATGTGCACGCACCTGCAGCAGAAGGAGCATGTCCGGGGTGTGGTGTTTTGGCGTTGCCAGGCCAGATGGAGATAGCTGTAGCAATACTTGCCCATACCGGTACAAGAAGAGGCGTCGTCGTTGCAGTTAGCCAAGGTCTGGGAGAGGCAAGATCCGGAAGGTCGGAGTCCAAGCTGAGATCGAGGGGCGTGAGAAGCAGCGAGGTCAAGTGAGAGCCGGGGTCCAGAGCCAGAGAGTGAAGTCCACCAAGCCGGGTTGTAACCTGAATAAACAAAGAGGAGAGAGAGAGCCAGCATAGGCATCCGCTAGAAGAGACTATGTCGTTCAATATGAGAGAGGCAAGACAGGTATTATATATTGCGGCTGACCAATAGGGAGCGGAGGCAGTCCTGGAGGAACAGGAGGAGCTGGATTGGATCCTATGGTAGGCAGCCAGGTGGGGAGGTTTAGGGTTAAGCAGCAGCCTGTGTGAGAGTTGGGGGTGTGGTTTCACTGCTGGTGCAGTGAATAAATTATTCTTGCCTGGCACGCGCTCTGTAATGTCGGAGAGCGCGCACCCGGGACCAGAGAGGGCCGCCAGAGCACTGAGCATCCACGGGGCGGTGCCAGTCCATCGGGAACGACAGGGGCACCCCCGCACAGCGGGAGCAGGCCGGGAGAGATGAGGCAGCCATCCCACGGTAGCGGGGGCATTCAGAGGTAAGGAGGGGTCGCTCTGTGAGCGCCACGAGCCCCACATCCTTACAGTACCCCCCCACCCCCTCAGGGTCGGCCTCAGGACGATCCTCCCATGGCTTGGACGGGAACTTTTTTCGAAAACGATTGAGAAGCCCAGGTGCGTGAATGTCTTTAAGAGATACCCATGATCTTTCTTCGGGTCCAAAGCCCTTCCAATGGACCAAGAATTGAACCTTACCTCTCAAGTGGCGGGAATCCAGTATGGCTTGGACCTCATACTCTTCGTTGCCCTGTATGATAACTGGGTCTGGTCTCAGAGTGTGGTCCAGAAAGAGAGGACTGGAGATGAACGGCTTGAGAAGAGATGTGTGAAAAACATTAGGAATTCTCATGCTTTGGGGTAATTGAAGACGGAAGGCCACCGGGTTTACCTGCTCCATGATAGAAAATGGCCCCAGAAACCTAGGTGCCAATTTAGGGGAAGGGGTTTTGAGGTGGATATTTTTGGTAAACAACCAAACCTTGTCCCCTGGCTTGTAGTTGGGTGCAGGTCAGCGACGACGGTCAGCCTGAATTTTCGAAGTCAGGGAGGCCTTTTGAAGTGCTGATTGAATTCTAGCCCAAGAGTCCTGTAGGAGGGAGATGTGTTCATCCACAGCTGGTACTCCAGAGGAGATATTGGAAATAGGTAGGTGAGCCGGATGAAATCCGTAATTAATAAAGAAAGGCGTCTCACGAGTGGATTCATTCCTGGAGGAATTAAAGGCATACTCAGCCCAGGGAAGTAATTCCGCTCCCAGTCATCCTGGGAGTCAGAGACAAAGCACCTTAAAGCTGCAGTTCAGTCTTTTTTTTTTTTTTTTTTTTACATTTATTTTTTTACTTCAATAGTTTCATGTGTGCAATCTCTAATTACCTAAAGAACAGTATAGCTGCAGCTCAATTCGTTTTCCATGTATTGATAGGTCGAAATTTGGTGACATATTAAAAGCTGGCATTTGTTTATAATCTGCTTGACTGGCAGTGGAAGCTCATGAATATTCATGAGCAATCCTGCACTGACAAGTGCTAGAGGGAGGGCAGGGCTGACAAAGGGGTGTGCCAGAGCTTGTGACAGGACATGAAGGGGCAGTGCATTAGCAAATGGCTGTTAAAATAGAATACAAGAAAATTGGTCTTTCAAAGTTGTTTTTTTAAAAACAGAAAATGCTAAAAGTATTTTTTCTTACTACAGAACTGATTTATTAAAAAAAACAAACATGCAGGATATTGACTGAACTGCAGCTTTAAATACTTCTCGAGAGATTGATTAACCCTCTCGGTCTGTCCATTAGATTGAGGGTTATATCCTGTAGAAAAAGAGGAAGAAATGCCCAGTCTTCTGGTGAAGGTCCTCCAGAATCTGGAAACGAATTGAGAGCCACGATCTGATACGATGGATGTGGGAATGCCATGGATACGGAAAATCTCTTTGGAGAAAATATCGACTAGGGCGGGTGAGGAGGGTAATCCTTTGAGAGGAATAAAATGTGCCATCTTGGAAAACCAATCCACCACTACTAGAATGGTGTTCATGCCATTCGACCTAGGAAAATTCGACAAAGTCAATGGATATGTGGGACCAGGGGCGCTCCGGGATGGGTAAAGGCAACAGAAGACCATGGGGTCTCTGACGAGGAATTTTATTGCATGCACATACCGGACAGGCCCGAGTAAATTCAAGGATGGACTTATTGGGCCACCAGAAGGTGCGACAGATGAGATCCAGTGTTTTCTTGAATCCCTGATGTCCCCCCGATAGGGAAGCGTGCCCCCACTCCAGAATCTCAGGAATGAACTTGGACTCTACGTATAAGGTGTCCTTCAGTATCTCGAGATCACTAGGAAGGTGTTTTTGAGACTTGATGATTTTCTCAAGATTCTTGAATGCAGCGACCGCGAGGATCTTTTGCTTGGGAAGGATAGACTCGGTAGTTTTCTCTGGCCTCTCTTCAGAAGAATATTGTCTAGTGAGAGCATCCGCCTTGACGTTCTTGGGGCCGGGAATGTACAGCTGCGGTCGCTTTTACCCTAGTGCGGCCGTAGCGGCGCAACTCTGATAACCGCGGGCAGATGCAGTATGTTGTTTTTTTTTTTGTCCGGAGTGTATTGCGGTATTTTAGCGCTCGTAATATTAGCATTTTATTAGCGCTGTCTGCAATACTGCAATACCGTCTAAAAACTCAGGGGGGCGTTCGCTAGCTGTTGTCTTCGAAGTCTAAGGCTGAGTCCATGCTCCCTGCTTGCTCGCTGAGGCTCAGGGAAAGCGGGTGCTTTCCCTGGCCTTGCGGTTGCTTACCGCACGCGCCATCAGCGGGCCGTCAGGGCGAACCGCTCACGTGACCGGCCTGTCGCGCCGGCAAGCAGGGGAATTTTAAATTTCCCTAAGACCTGCGCTGGTGAGCCCCTACTAAAGCCGCTCTAATTGTGGCTGTAGGAGCTCAATGCTGAGCGGGAGCGTGCCTCAGCACGCTTCCGCCAGCATGCGGTTAACATGGCCGAGGCCTAATACTTTAGCAGTTCAACCTACGTCAGTACACAGTCTGCGTGTGCGTGTGCAGTAATTGTAAATTTGCATATTTATACATGCATTTGCAGTGCTGTATGTCTCATTTGAAAATTATTGAAATGCACAGGCGTGTACAGTACTGTAACAGTATCACATTTCGGCATATACAGCGCTCTCCCCTCGCTCGCCCCCGCACACCGACAGGATAATTTACTGCACTGCAGTATTTCAAATCTTATCTTATCTACAGTACAGTACACCTCTACCACACCATTCCTTTGAATGTGTGTCTTTCTGGTTTCAATCACATTCCTGCTTGATAGCTGATGATTACTGCGCATGCGTCTGTAAGTTCACCACTGCTTGCTTGCGAAGTTCAAGAGTGAGTGACCAAAAAAAAAAAACCATCTTGATATTACGATATTCAATCTTTGCTGTAGCTTTTGACTGCGACACTGTGCGTTTGACTGCACATGGTTGATTTGTGTGCTTTTTATGTATTTGGGGGTGTAGGGATCAAATTATTATGGTGACCTGCCTTTTGAAAATATGCCATTTCTTTGAACTACAGTACAACTAATCCTTCATGCAGCTGTACCCTGTACCCCCCTCCCCCACGCACACACACAAGGCTCGCTCAAGCAAGGATTTGAACCTCTTATCGACAGACACCTCTCCAGAGCCATTCCGTTTCTAAAGCTTGCCATTGTGTTTTTAATCGTCCGTCCCTAGCCAAGCATCACCTCTCTGCGCCTGCGTGCCTAATTTTCCTATTGTAGGCTTTGAGTCACCTCTCTGTAATCCTCTTTGGGAAGGGAGCTAGCTGATGATTACTGCGCATGACTCACCCATCCACCCCCCAACCCTTTGAGGCTTTGTTTACGGTAACGCTTTTGATAATCCCTTCTCGAATTTGATATGTAAATCTGATTTGCACAGCACTGTCAAATTGAGAGTTAAAAAAAACATTATCTGATTCATGTTGTTGATGCAGTAAATTACCACTTTTTGGTGTAGGTGTGGGGGTTGGGGGGTTGTCAATGATTATGATTATCATGAATGTAAAGAAATATTTATTTTATTTTATCAGGAACAAAAAATACAAATATACAAATAATCATGAATAATACAAAATGCAGTCTTTATTCAGTTCCTCTATCAGATGAAAATTGAGGGCCAGTGGATAATCATGAATAATGCACATTGATAATAATATTAATTAATAATATATAATATATAATAATATATATATAAGAATATATTTTTTTCCATCTTTATCTTCTTCCTCATTCTGTGTACAGTATAGTAGTTCATTGAGGGAGGAGAGGTTTTGTGTACATCATGACTGCAGTTTAGATACTGTACACTAAACTGTACAAACAGTTCACAAACTTTACACGATACCCGCCCACCTCTCCCACAGTCCATCCTTTTTTTCTGAAAAGACAAGAAAACAAAAAAGTAGTGCAGTTATGTGCATACTGTATTATGGCATTGTGTGCTGTATAGTACTGTCAAACTAGTCTATACTAGAACTACTGTACACTGGCGACACACTTTATTCGAGCTCGGCTAGTCCCACGAATTCGGGTATACCCGGGTGTATTGAGGTTTGTGACTGTTTTCTGCCCGAGTGCATTGAGTTATTTTCCAGCAGGGATTGAAGCATTTTATTCCCGCTGGCTGCAATACTGCACAGTACATATATATATACTGCATTACAATTCATGAATTTATGCCATCTGGTAGACACGCGAAGCATTGCAGCCTATTAAATCCTAATCATTATCATTTAACAGATCAGCCGCCCATCAGCCAGGCATGAACCCAGGCTGGGAAGGCAAATGCAACGGGGCTTGTCAGAGGTGAGGAGCGGCGCATTCCAGGTATCTGCCAGGTACATACCGGGTATTTGCTTGAATAAAGTGTGTCGGTGCAGTATACTGTGACTACTGTTAAATACTTTGTACGGGTATAGAATACACATATGTACTGGAATACATGTAGAATAAATGCATACTTTTTATTTTTCGGGTTTATTATACAGTATATATAAAAAAAGTATTGTACAGGCATACCCCGCATTAACGTACGCAATGGGACCAGAGCATGTATGTAATGCAAAAATGTACTTAAAGTGAAGCACGACCTTTTTCCCACGTATCGATGCATGTACTGTACTGCAATCGTCATATACGTGCATAACTGATGTAAATAACGCATGTGTAACAGGCTCTATAGTCTCCCCGCTTGCGCACAGCTTCGGTACAGGTAGGGAGCCGGTATTGCTGTTCAGGACGTGCTGACAGGTGCATGCGTGAGCTGCCATTTGCCTATTGGGCGAGATGCACTTACTCGCGAGTGTACTTAAAGTGAGTGTACTTAAACCGGGGTATGCCTGTATAGGGCTGAAAACAACAGCATACTGTTTCAGGTATTCTATTCTAATCAATAACAACGGCCACTAAACTGTAGACTCCGGTACTTGTTTTTTTTTAACTCAGATTCAGCAATGTGCAGGCATTGTAACACAAAGCGATATTATCCATCGAAATCCCTCCATTTGCCGTTTTCCGCATGAGATGACAAAGGGCCTTATGCAGAGAGGATCGTTATTTCGAAATTCGCCATTTTTTGTACAATTTCGCGCAGAAACCGGCAGAAAATGGCGAGTTCCGAAAAACGCGCCATTTTGTTTTTTCAATTGCTAAAACTCGCCTCGCGGCTGGCGAGAACCTCCATCTCGCCATTTTTAAAACTCTCCGAATGCAGAGAGGTGCGAACGGCATAAAGCGGCTGTTCGCGCCAAAAAATGCCGCGATTCTCGCATTTTTGCCGCGCCAGGAAAAGATGGCAAGATGGCGCTCGCCGCCTATAGTAAAGGGGAAAAAAAGGCGCGAATTTGTTTTTACACGTTTCTGAAGCGCGCATCTCGCCAATTTAAACTCGCCACACGCATCCATGTTAAACATAGCAGAATTCGCACTTTTCTGCATATGGAGAATAAAACTCTCCAAAAAAGCTACTTTTTATGAAATTCGCCAATTTTAAAATTCTATGCTCTCTGCATAAGGCCCAAAGTTTTATTTTCTGAGGAACAAAAAAAAGTAAAAGTTTTACTGTAATGGTAATCAGTCCCCTAAAGAAGTCCCCACAGTCAGTCCCACCAATAATTTTCTCGGGGGGCGTCTCCTGTTCACATGCGCATGCGCCTACTGTCGATGTGATGACACTCATATGCGTTTCAAGAAGGTTCCAATGCGCATGCGCCTAGCTTTTCACCAATTGTGCAGTATCTACTGTAGAAGCTGCTCAGCCAATGATATTGCTTACAGGAGAATCGCTTGACTTTTGAATCGCATTGATATTGATATTTCAAAAACAGAATAAAATACGGCAACATTACTCATCATAGACTTTGCCAATCAGCTGGCGCCGAGCCACTGCCAGTCCCGTATTTTTGATCATACACGTCGTTGACAGGTAACAGCGGGACTACTACACCTGTAGTCAGCTGATAAGGCTGGAAATCGCTTAGGTACATGCAAGCTTGCTCGAATCTTTACGCGAAATCTGACTCAGGCTGCAGGTATCCGGGCGGGGACAGACAGCATGGGTTGCCGGTCACCAGGTTTTCACTGACGGTCGGACCGTTATTGGAAGCTGCCGCTGTCGCATTGCTTGCCAGCGACTGATGTTTCTTAGTTGGTTTTAACACGACCTTTCGCCTTTTACAGTCTCCATGATCATAGATACGGGAAAAACCCGGTGATACACACCAATACCCTCCAATAACATCGGGATCAATATGAAAAAAACATGGATCCATACATAACTTTTTCCTTATTGCACGCTTCCACACATGAGCATCTGGCAAAAATTTGTAAAAGTCATAGTTTTCGATAAAATACTGATAAATTTGAACAACTTTTGCCATCTTATCATCTGTTGCATTAATAAATAAGCGTACGTTATGTCGGGTTTTTGGAACACGGACTGCAGTTGTGCACTCATGTCGGAACTCTCAGGACAATAACCAGACCAGAAACTGTGCTTGTCTTTTTTTATATGAAAAGCCTAAATTGATACATTATTGTAACTTCTTCAGTCCCAAGGCCAATTTACAATGGACCACTGGTATTTTTTTAAACACCTGCAAGTCGACACATTACTGAAGCGCATGCGCATTACAATTCATGAATATCTGCCAGCTGGCGGATACGCGAAGAATTGCAACCAATTAAATCCGAACCATTATCAATAAACACATCAACCGTCAACCGCGGGTGTGAATGCAACATGAATGCGGTATAAATGCGGTCAGAATGCGGCATGAACGTGGTGAAGTGCAGTGAAGTGCGTGGCATTCGGAAAAAAATCCCGAAAAAATTCGGAGATGTTGGAGAATAAAAGGGGCCACGGCTGTACATGAAGTAAGTGTGATTCCCAAGAGTTGCTGAACACAGCAATATCATCCAGATAAGCCCTTGCAAACCCTTGCATACCCTCTAGCAAACGATTGACCAGGTGTTGGAAGGTAGCCGGTTCATTCTTCATCCCAAATGGTATCACTAAGAATTCATAGAGGCCACTTGGGGTGATGAAAGCTGACTTCTTCCTAGCTTCCTTGGTCAAGGGGATCTGCCAGTACCCTTTACTGAGATCTATGGTGGTCAGATACCTTGCCCCCGCGAGTTCATCCAGCAACTCATCCATGAGGGGCATGGGGTAGGCATCTGAAACTGTCCCTGCGTTGAGCTGCTGGTAGTCCACACAGAACCGGGTGGTTCCATCCTTCTTAGGTACTAGGACTACTGGACAAGCCCAAGAGCTTTGAGATGGTACAATTACCCCTAGGGCCAGCATCTCCTCTACCTCCCTCTCTATGCTGCCTTTAATCTCGGCTGAGACCCGGTAAGCATGCTTGTATAGGGGTCTCAAATCCCCTGTAAGCACTGGGTGATCAGTGATGTGTATCCTGCCTGGTTTATCTGTGAACAGAGCCCTATACTGTTCTAGCCTAGCCCTGGCATCTGCTCTCTGCCTGACACTCAGCTGAGCCCCTATCTCTACCTGTTCTACGGTACCCCCCTGCCTAGCCTCCCCTAGGAGATCAGGCAGAGCATTGCTCGCCGGATCCCCCATCGGTGAGCTGCAAATGGCTAGCACCGATGCCACACTCTGGGCTACATACTCCTTGAGCATATTTATGTGATAGACTTTGGTCCTCCCTGTCTCAGCATCTACCTGTACAACATAGTTGCACTCATTCATCTTTCGTAGTACCGGATATGGTCCCGACCAGGCATCCATTCATTTGTTCTCCCGAGTGGGTTTCAGAACAAGTACTTGCTGTCCTGGGATGAATTCTCTACTACGGGCATTCTGATCATACCAAGTCTTTTGCTTGTTCTGAGCAGCCCTAAGGTTGTCCTGCACCAACCCCATGAGCATCTCTAACCAGTCTCTGAGATCTACCACATATTGAAGCACAGAAGCATCAGTATTGGTAGCTTCCCCTTCCCATCCCTCACGGAATAGGTCCAGAGGTCCACATACCTTGAGACCGTATAGCAGCTCAAAGAGAGAAAAGCCTGTAGATTCTTGCGGTACCTCTCGGTATGTGTCATGATCGGGGTATGAGGGGTTAATGGGATCTGTGTATATGTTGATCTGCATCCTCCTGCTTCAGCAGAATTGCCCCAGGTCTGAGCTGTATTCCCCCAGCAATCTGTGTTACATTCCTGTATGTGTAGAAATCATGTTGGGAGGGAAAGGGTTAACCATATTGTGTATATGTTGATCTGCATCCCCCTGCTTCAGTAGAATTAATTGCTATGTTATGTATTAACATGGAGAGAGGGTTAACTGTGTATTTGTCATAATGTAAACCCCATAGAACCATATCTCTGTATGTGTTTGTGCTACAAGGCTGAAATTTGGATATGCTTTCCTATGCAACGAACACAGGTTGCATAGATATTGTTAATCGGATTTAAAATATGGGAGAAATAGTTATGTTATCACTGTTTTTACTATAACTTTGGATATAAGTTTGGAGGCTCGCCAAATGGCCCCTTTGATATGTAATTGTACAATCAAAGGAGGCCACTTGAAAGGCTTCATTGCATATGCAGCCAGGTGCCACAACTAGGTGATAACCATTTCACCTGTCAAAAGTGACACCCTACATGAAAGACCCCTGCCCCATAAGCATTTTTGCTAGACAGGATGGCAACGAAGGCATCATGTCATAGTTTTTTATAAATGGGCTGGCCAAGTAGCCACAGGGGAGGGTTGTATTAATGAGGGGCTGGGTAAGCTCAGCTTTTTGCGTTACCTGGCAAACTGTGATTGGGTCAAGATTTGTCTTCACCAATAACTGAACTGCCATGGTAGGAATGGGGGTCTGCGTCTATATAGTTGCGTGCACCCCTTATTCCTGTGTTGGTTGCTTGTTGCTGTCGTTTTGTCGTGCTTGTTGTGACCTATAACAACTAAGGAGCTGTTATTTGGCTGAATAACTCCTTGTCCAACCTCAGTAAGTGTAAATATTTCTGTAATGTTATTTTCTTGATGTATTGTCTGTTCTGCTCATAGGAAATAAACTCATTCAGTTTACTATATCCTAGTTTTGTTCAATCTGGCCCGGTTATTGTATATATGTGCTGTTCTCTCGTGACAGTATGCAAACAGCAAGTGCTGCAGGTGAATCTCCCAGTCTTTCCCCTCTGCCGCTATAAACGTTCTAAGCAGCTGCTTTAAGGTACCATTGAACCTCTCACATAGTCCGTTGGTTTGGGGGTGGTAAGGGGTCGTGTGCTGGTGCTTTACCCTGCACGCATTCCAGAGACACTCATGAATTGCGACCCTTGATCGGTTAGGACCTCGCTAGGGAAACTTACCCTAGTGAAAATGGAGATTAAAGCCTTTGCCACTGCCCTAGCATCAATAGTAGCCAGCGCTACAGCCTCAGGGTACCGGGTGGCAAAATCCACCACGTGAGGATGTAGCGCTTCCCTGTCCAGCTAGGAATCATAAGGGGTCCCACACGGTCCATTGCCACCCGCTGGAAGGGTTCCCCTATCACCGGTAACGGTCTCAGGGGTGCCTTCACACGATCACCCGCCTTACCTACTCGCTGGCAGGCGTCACAGGAGCGGTAGAAATCTGCCACCTCGCTGGATGCCCCCGGCCAGTAGTAACGCTGCAAGAGCCTGGCTCTCATGCGTGTGACCCCCTGATGCCCTGCAAACGGGATAGCGTGGGCAACCCATAATAACTGTTGCCTATACCCCGTGGGTACCACTAACTGTCGCTTGCCAGTCCAGACCTTATCTAACCCTGTAGCCCCATGCTCTCTATACAAAAAAAACAATTGAAAAAACAGCAAAATGGGGACTCACAATTTTCCAAAATAATACCAGCGATATGAATATGGAAGACTTGCTAGATGAGAGGTGCCAGGCTTCAACAGGACAGGCCCTCAATGAAAAAGATGACACTCTTAGTGCAACATTGCATGTTCACCATAAAATACATTTATATAGCAATGACTATTGCACTCACATTTGGCACAATGTGCATAAACACATAAAATTATAGATGCGCAGCTTCTGGGTCACCATCAGCCCCACTCTCGAAATCGCATCGCATCACTTCCGGTTTGGGCCGTCGCGTCACTTCCGGTTTTCGATCGATCGAAAAAGATGATATCCACGATTCTGGGGGGGGTTCTGGGGTCACACCAATGCTGCTGCTGTTCACTCAACGCGTTTCGCTTGTATCCAAGTTTCGTCAGGAGTCTAATCTGATGCATCTGAGCTTAGAAAATATTTATACCTCTAATGCGTTCTGATTGGATGATAGAATCTTTCAAAGCTTCTCATTGGTTAGATTATCATTATTCTGTTTGGCCAGTGGGCGGGACAATTATCTTCATATTGCTAACTTCTTTACAATACATATTGCATAAAATTTTTATTAACAATATCACAAAAATACACTACAATACTAACTAATACATATAAAAACTATCTTATAAATAAACAATCTTATAAATAAACAATATAAAATCTATACACTCATTGTATTCTTTAACAATTAATCTATAAGGGTATTTTCTAATATATCTCTATTGCTAAGGAATTATATCACTCAAATATAATGAGGAAAGAGAGATTAAGGGAACAGAAGAAAAAGTTCAGATTAGTATGGTTCAGATATAATCATACATAAAAATACATACACATAAGTAATACTCTACAAGATACCATAAAATATAAATATTAAATATATATCTGGATATAGATATGCATATGAGATACATATGAACTACTAAAAACATTTTCTTAAATATCTTAATATAGCTTTCTTCTTCATAATTAATACAGTATAATATATTATAAGAGCAGGAACAAATAGAAAATTATAATAAAATCTTAATACACTATTTAAAAACTATTTTAAAATTATTTTGAAACTACTTTAAAACTATATTTAAAACTATATTTAAAAATATATTTTAAAAAGGTAGAAACACACATTGTTAAATAAAAACACCAATCTCTATATCAGCATTCAAACCTGCCGGGCTTAATGTTTTTAGGCGGTGAATCCAAAAGGTCTCTCTTTTTATTAATTCTTTCGCACGATCACCCCCTCTCCAATTAGGGGGGACATGTTCAATGCCTTTGATGGTTAAATCCTTTGGATTAGACGCATGATAGAGATTAAAATGTTTTGGAACACTGTGTGTATCCACCTTTCTTCTTATATTTCCTATATGTTCCAATGCTCTAACTTTCAGGGCACGGGTTGTTTGTCCTATATATTGGAAACCGCAGGTACATTCTAATAAATAAATGACGAAATTTGTATTACAATTAATAAATTGTTTAATTTTAAATACGTCATTTGTTATATTTGACTTAAATGTATTTTTCATCCCTTTACAGCAAAAATCACAAACTTTACAATTACCACATGAGTTAAAACCTTGCGGGCTCTTTAGCCGTGTTGACTCTTGTGTGTTCTCTTTTTTGATTTTGAGTACACTGGGTGCTAATTTTTGTTTTAAATTATTTTCTTTTTTAAAAACAATATTTGGCCTTTCTGGTAAAACACTACCCAATACAGTGTTTGTTCAGGGCCTGTTTAATTTTGTTAGCTTCCCTATTATATTGTGTTACAAAAGTGGTTGTAAAGTCTGTCTTCTTACTTGTCTTAGGGATGGAAGGTTCTATCAGATGTTCTCTATCCATTATGTATGTTTTTAATTTCGCTTCTCTAATGTTTGCTTGACTGTACTGTTTTTCTATGAACTTATTTTTTAATAACTCAGATTGTTCCTCATAAATTTCTGTTTTTGTGCAATTTCTTTTCATCCTCATAAATTGTCCTTGAGGAACATTAGAAATCCACCTTGGGTGATGGCAGCTACTATTTAATATATAATTGTTGCTGTCCACTGATTTAAAAAATGTTTTAGTTAATATATTATTCTCTTCGATATAAATAACAAGGTCCAAAAATTCAACACTAGTTCTACTAAAATTAGATATGAATTTAAGATTAAAATTGTTAGTGTTAATATATTTTAAAAATTGATTTAATAAAAATTTGTCGCCATTCCAAATTAAAAACACATCATCGATGTATCTCTTCCACAGGACCAGGTTTGCGCCAAATTCATGCGAAGCCCAAATGTGATAATTTTCCCAGATGGTCATAAATAAATTCGCATAACTTGGCGCAAACCTGGTCTCCATCGCGGTACCACAAAGTTGTAAGAAGAATTCTTGGTTGAACCAAAAATAATTATTTGATAATATAAAATGTATCCCCTCTAATATAAAATCTATTTGTTCTCTTTCTAAATCTTTATCTTCTGTTAAAATTCTATTAATAGCATCCAACCCTTGTGTGTGATCTATGGATATATATAATGCAGAAACATCACAAGTCACAAGTATAAAAATATCTTCCCATCGTGTATCTCCTAAAATTGATAACATTTGCGCTGTATCTTTAAGATGTGATTTACCAGCAGCAACGTATTTTTGCAAAAATTTGTCAATGTATTCAGATAAATTTGAACACATCGAGTCGATACCGGAAATTATGGGTCTTCCTGGTGGGTTTTGGATGTCCTTATGAATTAGGGGGATCTTAGGTTTTTCAATAAATAAATACTTAAATTCCTCCTCTTTGAGAATACCTATATCTTTACCTTTTTGAAGCAGCATTTTTAATTCTCTGAGAAAAATGGTGGTGGGATCTTTTTTTATTTTACTATAGGTATTAACATCTCCCAGGATCCTATTAGATTCCTTGATGTAATAATCCCTGCTCATTATCACCACTCCTCCGCCTTTATCGGCCTGTTTGATGACTATTTCATCATCATCAATTAATGTCTGGAGTGCTTCTCTTTCTTTTTTCGTTAAATTATTTTTAAAAGGTTTATTACTATTGGCGATTATATCGAATTCTTTGTTTAACATTTGGTAAAAAAACTTCTAAATGGTGACCCTTAATAAAACTAGGATAGAACCTAGACCTTGGTTTTAAATCTGTGTGTAAAAATTTATCAATATTTGGTGGATCAATAATTGTTACTGTTTTTTAAAATTGCATTTTCAGAATGTTTTGTTAAAAATAATTTTTTGACAGTCAATTTTCGTAAAAATTTATTAGCGTCAATAAATAAATTAAAACTATTTGGTCCTGCGGTAGGTGCAAAACTTAAACCCTTATTGATTACCCTCAATTGGGAATCATCTAATACTTTATTACTGATATTAAATATTTTCAATGATGGTTCGTTCTTAGTACATTTGCTCTTTCTTCCTCCTCTACATCCCCTGAATCTCTTTTCCTTCATAATTGTGAATTTGGATCCTTCTCTGCTGGTGGGGCATATTTGTTTTTGGTCTCCCATGATTTTGGAGACCTCTTCCCTTTCTAAAAAAGTGTTTTTTCTCTTAGTGCCCCCCCCATGCTCCCTCCTGTATGGGTGAATCATTTGTACAATACCTTTCCCATTCTTTTAGTTGTAACTCATACTCTAAGTCTTTTTTTGTGGTTGAGGCTTCTTGCTCATCTTTTGCAGATGGCTTCTCTATTAAACCTTTTGGTTCTGTTCTTCTTTCCACTTTTTTTGTAGGATTGAGATTCTCCTTTTTGGGTAACTCTTCTTTCCTTATTGGTTGATAATTAATAGGTTTATTATAATTTTTCTAATAAGAACCCCCTTTCCATCCTTTGTAATAATGATTGTCGGATCTATCTGATTTCTTATTATCCCCTCTATATTCTTTACTCTGTTCCCTTGATCTAGAATGATGGAAATTTTTCCTTTTCCAGTTTTTATAATTACCCTTAGTGTAATCTTCTATATCTCTGTTATATTTTTTCTTTTTATTTGAAACTATAGCTTCTTCTAACCCATCCACTTTCCTTTGTAACTCCATGTCATTTCTCTTATAATGACCTGTTGTTTCAAAGGGTTCTATTCTTTCTTTAATTTTATTTATCTCTTCATCCAATAATTTGAGATTTTTTGAATGCTGTTTTAGGATAAGTCGCATCAAATCATTTGAACATTTGTCTAAAATGGCATGCCATGTTGCAATAAATTCCTTGTCATCTACAGTATGTCACATGTTGGATTTTTTGTCAATCTAAGACCTTTAGGTATTATACCGTCTTTAAGGTATTTTTCCAGGAATTCCTGATGTAGCCATTTCCTAGTATCTTTGAAGAAAAGTTCATCCAATTTAACAAATTCTGAATCCAGATTATTATCATCTAGAACTATAGGTGTTTCTATAACTATTTATACCTCCTCTGAGAAGAAAAAAGACCCCAATCTGTTTTCCTTGATTGTCTCCTTAAGAATACATTAGGTGTATTAACCTCTTCCTCTAAAGTTGCAGCCATCACCAGTGGAACAAATAGCAACCAGTGCAAAAAAGGGGATGTGAGGCGCTACTATTAAAGGTGCAACAATACTAAAACTTATAAATAGTGCTTAAATGTATATTTGTGTATATAATAAATTATTATATACTATATTATATTATATACTATATTATATATATATATTATATACACAAATATACATTTAAGCACTATTTATAAGTTTTAGTATTGTTGCACCTTTAATAGTAGCGCCTCACATCGCCTTTTTTGCACTGGTCTCTATACAAAAGCCCGCGGTGCCACAGGTAGAAATCAGACCCCTCAGTTGGCTTGGACTCGGACGCCCGAAGTCTCATGCCCTCCAAGGTGGGATCAGATTGCACCCCTTCCCTAAACTGAGTGCCTAATTCTGGCCACCCCCAGGTCATACCTGAGTCTGGGGGACAGGAACAGGGTACAGTAAGTCAGTATCAGAAGCGGACTGAGTCTGGCTTACCTGTCTGGTCTCCGCAGAGACGGCTGGAACTGTATGTCCCAAATGCAGGGGGACAGGGGCTGCTGCTGTGACCTTTGCAGACTGGCTCCTGGTAATCGCTGCAACCGGTGCAGCAGGCGTCAGCTCCGTAGTAAAAACACAGGTAACATGCCCCAGATCATTGCCAAGGAGCACCTCAGCATCCAACCCGGGCAATCCCCACACCTCCCTCATGCCACGACCCGCCCCCCAGTCCAAAAAGACCCAGGCAACCTGGAGTGACCGCGGTCCTCCGTCTGGCATGGTCACTTGCATCCCGGTGCCCGGGATCAAATCCTCTGGCCGCACCATATCAGGGCGAACCAGAGTCACAGTGGCACCGGAGTCCAGCAACCCGTCTGCTTTCCGGTCTCCGATGGTATCCCTCCGCAGATGCTTCTGCCAGGCATCGTTGGGTTGCAGCCCGACTGGCGCAACCTGATGCCCTCCGCCCTCCACTGCAGGTCCTGAGGTGGCAAGGGTTGGTGCCTCTGTGGTCATCCCTCTGTTGGCTGGCGTCACGGCTGCGCTTGTCCTCTCCGATGGTGCCAGTCGCACATGGGCAACTAGTTTTGCTGCTTGGGAGCTGTGCCCCTGATGGGGTCCTGCAGACCATTCTCGGTCCGGGCAATTGGGTCTAAGGTGCTCGACCTTGTTGCAGGTAAAACACCACCTCTCGTGTTTGAATTCTGCAGCTTTTGGTGCTTTGCTTGCGGCTGCAGGTTTAACTGTCCACTGAGGGGTAGTTTTAGCTCCCGGGGCTGCTCGTGGCCCTTCTCTGAGAACTGCTGGCTTGTCCAGCGCAATCCTGCTGGCCACATACTCGTTGGCCATCCGTGCAGCGTCCGCCTAGGTCTTGTGCTATGGTCAAAGATCCAAGCCCGTATGTTGGGGGGAAAGCGTTGCATCAGCTGCTCTTGAAATATTAAGTCCAGCAAGGTATGGTACTTGGTAGCCTCATACCCCGTGACCCACTGGGTCCCGTGCCTGACCATTCTGTTGGCATAGTCTACAAATGATTCCCGGGGTTCACATCCCCTGTCCGGAACTTGCTCCTATACCCCCTGGGAGTCAGGGCATACTGGACCAGCAGCTTACGCTTCACATGCCCATAATCATCAGCATCCACACCGGGAAGCTCTTGCAAGGTTCTTTTGGTTTTGCCAGATAGTAGTGGTCGTAGTTTGACCACCCAGTCCCTCTTTGGTATTCGGAACCGGCCACACTGATTCTCAAAATCGTTCAGAAATTAGTCCAGGTCATCCATGGCATCAATGAACTTGCTAAAATTGTGGTGATCCGGCCGGGAAAGCTCTTGTTCCCCGTTTACAAGGTGGGAGTGGGAACCTTTTCCAACTGCTATCGTGAGGAGCTTTAGCCTCTGTTCGTAGCTGATTCCCTCTCCCCAGGTGGCGAGCAGTGCGCCGAGTCCAGTGGCCGGCAGTCTGGCGGCCGCAGCCGCAAACCCCTCCGCATCCCCTGGCACCAAGCCACCCACGACCGGGTGGTCGGCAGCATCCTCCCCCTGTCCTTGCAGCCCCGGAGTTGGAGGGACCTCCTGCACTCCGAGCTGAGTACCGTCCGCTGCCACAGCAGCTAATAGGGCCGCTCTGCCCTCATATTCTTCTAAATCCTCCTCCAGCTGACTCTTGGAACAACCGTCTGTCATTAAGCCATGTCCCATACATCTCTCCACGACTTGCTCTCGGTTCCAGGAACGGAACCGTCCTGAGCAATGACTCATGATGCCCCCGGGGTATGGGTCAAGAGACCAGTGAATTGTCTCGTGCTTCTTTGGAAGTGTGTGTAAGTTGCTACTTGTCTGAGGAGCTCACAAGCTACGAGATCCTCACTATATTACAGATGCCCGCAGGAAACTGCAGTATAGGCTTAAAGCTGCAGTTAAGTCTTTTTTTTAATTTATTTATTTATTTATTTTACTTCAATAGTTTCATGTGGGCAATCTCTAATTACCTAAAGAACTGCATAGATGCCGGTCAATTCGTTCTCCGTCTATTGATCGGCAAAGTTTGGCAGCATCTTTAAATATGGGGAATGTAAATCGTTGCTATAGGAACAAGCATGCTTGTTAAAATAGAATACAAGAAAATTGGTCTTTCAAAGTTGTTTTTTTTAAAACAGAAAATGCTAAAAGTATTTTTTCTTACTACAGAACTGATTTATTAAAAAAAAACACACATGCAGGATATTGCCTGAATTGCAGCTTCTATCAGTATCCCACACGCTGCCACCAGTAAATACAAAGCCTGTCACGGTGGACTGACCTGATCAACAATTTTATATTTTGGGGTATGAGATTGAGCACACAAGTTGAGCAAAATAAACTGACATTTATTTCCTTACTAGGCAGACACACGACAAGCTTAGAATATAATTGACAAAAACACTTACTTAGGGAGAGAACGGGATAGAATATCCAGAAGTAAAAAAAAGTACCGGAATATTGTCTTTTAACATGCAGTCCTGTTGCAAGAGGCGCACGTTGCCAACCCAACAAGTCCGTGAAAATTGCAAAGTTCATTCTGGTCCGTTGGGGTTCGTTAGATAACCCCCAGCACTAACGAAATCCTGAAGCAGAGTTCTGTCCTTGGTTCCAATGAAAATAACTCGTTGCGTTCTGAATTCGTTGCTGCTGCTCTCATCCGCTTGTAGAAGCAAAGAGGAAATTAGTTCATATTGTAGAACAAAGACGAAAGACAACGGGGATAGCTCGGGGGGCATGTATATCGGGTTTGAGAACATATTTCCAACATACCCACCCAATCCCTCTCGTGGGAATTTTCCCATTCACCAATCCCCAATTTGCCCACAGTTTGCAGAGTGGGCACTATAGGGATTTCCGGCTAATATAGCATCTGTGCAACATGGACACCTTGACTGCTTAGCATATGTGTACTCCCCTTTTTACATGGCATCTCCCAGCCTGGGAGGGGGACACAGGATGTGAACTAGCCCAGATGGCTAACAGGATCTCCTATTCAGCGGGCATCCCGGCTAATTCACACATCCTGACTCTGGGGCTTTCATATGCAGCACTTCCCTAGACTCACAGGCACTCCCACAGGCACTGCCTCCTATGAAGTCTGCATAGAAAAGTGACCCAGCTCATAGGTGTTAAAACATTTGGTCCCTGAGTGCATTACAATGACAGTAGAAAAACCTCATCCTGCCTGTACATTTAAAACTGCAGCAAAAAATACACTTTATTAAAAATACATGTTTCACTTGTCCTAAAATTATATTTGTAATATGTGTGTGCTTGGGCCTTGGTTACTCTGGGGCTGCACACCAAATTTAAGGTTGCTAGCCCTTTCCGTTCCTTAGTTATGGCTTTTTCTTGAGCTGGCAATACTGGGCTATGGGCTTCTCATGTCAATTGACTTGCGGTTACGGAGTTCCCATATCAATTGACCGAGTTCCCACACCAATTGCCGGTTGCCTTTCAAGTTACGCCATTAACCGGGACGGAGATACATTGTATCCGAGAACCATTTGAGACTGATAACCGCAGCCCTTTGATTCAATTGACTCTGCGGTTTCGGCTTCCAGTCTCAGTAATGGATACCTATACTTCTCAATGGAACAAAGAGAATGCGCCACGCTTATCCAATTAACTTGTGATTTAGCGCATCTTGTGTCCAAAACCAGTAATGCCGGTATACCAGGGAATACATGACTGCAGGCATACACAAGCCTGCAAAATAGGGACAACAAGGGACAGAGGGGAAAATAGTACATGTAAGGTGCATATAAAATTAACCCCTTCATTCCCAATACGAAATAGGGGTAACCAGCCGAGCTTGCTGCCTTTATTAATGCGCTGATTACCCATAATTTCATTACACAAATCTATACCAGATTGATTAGATCAAAGAGTGATTAGGGAAAACAAAGACTAAAACACACAGTCAAAGGACCCTCAATTTACACACTACAATGATATACAGTTAGGTCCGGAAAAAATTGGTCACTGATACAATTTTCATAATTTTGCCTCTACGCCACCACAATGGATTTGAAATTAAACAACCGAGATGCAATAGAAGTGCAGACTTTCAGCTTTAATTCAAGGGGTTGAACAAAAATATTGTATGAAACGTTTAGGAATTGCAACCATTTTCATACAAAGTCCCCTTATTTCAGTGGCTCAAATGCAATTGGACAAATAAACACAATCATAAATAAAATGTTCATTTTTAATACTTTGTCGAGAATCCTTTGCAGGCAATGACAGCTTGAAGTCTGGAACGCATGGACATCACCAAACGCTGGGTTTCCTCCTTTGTGATGCTTTGCCAGGCCTTTACTGCAGTTGTCTTCATTTGTTGTTTGTTCGTGGGTCTTTCTGCCTTAAGTTTTGTCTTCAGCAAGTGAAATGCATTCTTGATCGGGTTGAGATCAGGTGATTGACTCGGCCATTGCAGAATATTTCACTTCTTTAACTTAAAAAACTCCTGGGTTGATTTTGCAGTATGTTTTGGGTCATTGTCCATCTGTAAAGTGAAGCACCGTCCACTTCGCTGAATTTGGCTGAATCTGAGCAGACAATATATCCCTATACACTTCAGAATTCATCCGGCTGCTTCTGTCGTCTGACACATCATCAATAAACACTAGTGACCCAGTGCAATTGTAAGCCATGCATGCCCATGCGATCCCACTGCCTCCACTGTGTTTTACAGATGATGTGGTATGCTTTGGATCATGAGCCGTTACAAGCCTTCTCCATTCTTTTTTCTTCCCATCATTCTGGTACAGGTTGATCTTAGTTTCAACTTTCCAAATAATGCTGTTCCAGAACTGGGCTGGCTTTTTTAGATATTGTTTGGCAAAGTCTAATCTGGCCTTTCCATTCTTGAGGCTTATGAATGGTTTGCACCTTGTGGTGAACCCTCTGTATTTGCTCTCGTGAAGTCTTCTCTTTATGGTAGACTTGGATAATGATCTGTCTACCTCCTGGAGAGTGTTCTTCACTTGGCTGGATGTTGTGAAGGGGTTTTTCTTTACCATGGAAAGGATTCTAAGATCATCCACCCCTGTTGCCTTCCGTGGACATCCAGGCCTTTTTGTGTTGCAGAGCTCACCAGTGCGTTCTTTTTTTCTCAGAATGTACCAAACTGTAGATTTGGCCACTCCTAATGTTCCTGCTATATCTCTGATGGATTTTCTTTTTTTTGCAGCCTAAGGATGCCCTGTTTAACTTGCATTGAGAGCTCACTTTACCGCATGTTGTGGGTTCACAGCAACAGCTTCGAAATGCAAATGCCACACCTGGAATCAACTCCAGACCTTTTACCTGCTTAATTGATGATGAAATAACGAAGGAATAGCCCACACCTGTCCATGAAAAAGCTTTTGAGTAAATTGTCCAATTACTTTTGGTCCCTTAAAAAAGAGGGGGCTACATATTAAAGAGACATAATTCCTAAACCCTTCCTCTAATTGGATGTGAATACCCTCAAATTAAAGCTGATAGACTGCACTTAAAGCCCATATTCATTATTATTTTTTTGTAACAATCTTTTTTATTGACTACTTTCGAATACAGTGATACATACAGAAATGTCATGAGCCCATGACATTTTATCACAGTACATTCAGTTAGTAACCAATAACATTTTCCGTTTTCCATAGTTGAAATAGAAGAAGAGGGGGAGAGGAAGGGGTGGGGGGGAGAGGAAGGGGTGGGGGGGAGAGACAAACAGGCAGGGACGAGTAGTAGGGTGTGGGGGGGGGGGGGCTCGTCCAGAGGCTTCTAGGTTCCCATCCCTGAGAGTCTGGGCTTACTGGGGGCCCGAGGGGCTCGTGATTTTTGACTTTATCTCTCTATCCAAGGGTCCCATGTGTTCCAAAACTGTGGCATTTTTTTTGAAGCATGGCCGTGAGCTTCTCCATGGACATAACCTCATTGATCTTTCTAATTACTGTGTTTCTCGACGGGGCATTGACCTGTTTCCATGCTGCCACAATTGAACATCTGGCCGCTATCAGGATGGCCGTAATCAGCCTTGATAATGTCGGGGGAAGGTCATCAATGGGTTTGCTCAGCACCAAGGCCAGAGGATCCAGGGGAAGGGAGAGTCTTGTGGATAAGCGTCTGGATCCTAGTCCAGTACCTCTGGATCTCCGGACATGACCACCAAATGTGGGCCATGTCCCCCTTTTGACCACATCCCCTCCAGCACAGGTCCAGTGTGCCAGGGTAGACATTGCTCAGCCTAGCCGAGGTCAGGTACCACTGGAATATAATTTTGTAGATGTTTTCTTTTATTGTTGTGCAAATTGATGTTTTAGCAGCCTGCTCCCAGACATCCTCCCAGTCTTCTAGGTCTATTGGAAGGCCTAGCTCCTCTGACCATTTTTGCATGTAACGGTGGGCCGGTAGTTCAGATGCCGGCTCCATCCCCCTATATATCTCAGAAATTAGGCCCTTCTGATAGGTGTTTGTAATGCATAGGGACTCAAACCTAGTTAGCTTGGGGAATTTGGAAGTTTGGGAAAGGGATAGTAGGAAGTGCCTAATTTGCAGGTACTTAAACAGGTGCAGGTCTTGGGTCTGGAGTTTGTTTTTTAGTGCCTGAAATGTTAGGATCTCTCCCTTCTGCAGCAGATCGGCAACCATCCTAATATTGAGACCCTGAAATTGGTCAAATTGTCTTTGAGAACACCCTATTAGGGTACCCAAAGATAGGGGTGAGCTGAGAGGGGGAGGCTAGCAGACCATACTTCCCTTTGCTTTTATTCCAAGCGTCCCACGTGCATCTCACTGCCCCTAGGTTGAACCTCTGTGGACCTCCACCCCTTCCTCCTGAGGACCATAATGTCACCTGGAGGGAATGCGGGCATGCGTAGTGTGACTCTATTGTGAGCCAACAGGCTGAGGCCGGGTCATAATTCCAAACTACAGCCTGCTTCAGCTGCGCCGCGAGATAGTATCTGACCATGTCGGGGACCCCCACGCCCCCCCTCTTGCTCTTGAAGAGAGCATCACTGATCTTGGGACCCTAAGTCTCTTGTCGTTCCATATGCATTGGAACAGTAGAGATTGGATATTCTTCAGGGCCGCCTGCGGCACCGCAATAGGGAGGGTTTGGAAATTATACAGTAATCTTGGGAGGACGTTCATTTTTACAGAAACTATTCTCCCAAACCAGGAAATTTGGTGTTTTTTCCAAGTTTCCAAGTCCTTTTTAATCTGGTCGAATATTGGGGGGTAATTATACTGGTATAGGGAGTTATAAGAGTTTGAGATTTTAACCCCAAGATATTTGATATAGGTGGAACTCCACTTGTATTTGTAGTTAGACTGTATGTCTTTCCACGTCTTGGCAGGGAGTGATATGTTTAGGGCTTCCGACTTATCCATATTTACTTTGTAGTAAGAAACTGATCCAAATTGTGTCAGAAGCCTCTGAAGGTTAGGGAGGGAGGTATGGGGGCCAGCGAGGGTCAGGATCACATCATCGGCGAATAGGGAAAATTTGTATTCTTTTTCGGCTATTTGGATCCCCTTGATGCTTTTTTCTTCTCTAATTTTGGCCGCCAGTGGTTCTATTGTTAAAGCGAATAGTAATGGGGATAGCGGGCAGCCCTGTCTGGTCCCATTCCTGATAGTTATTGGGTCTGAGAAGCCGCCTGCAAGTTCAACATACGCTGTTGGTTTTTGGTAGAGGGCTCTCACCCCCTCCAAAAACAGGCCACAGAAGCCAAACCTCAGCATTGTTTGGTCTAAAAAAGACCACTTGATTCTGTCGAAAGCCTTTTTTGCGTCGAGGCTCAGAATAATTGCTTTGGATCCAGTGAGATGCACGTGGTCAATTATATCCACAATTTTGCGGGTGTTGTCGGAGGCCTGTCTTCCGGACACGAAGCCTACTTGATCTACATGTACTGCACCGACACACTTTATTCGAGCAAATACCCGGTATGTACCTGGCAGATACCTGGAATGCGCCGCTTCTCACCTCTGACAAGCCCCGTTGCGTTTGCCTTCCCAGCCTGGGTTCATGCCTGGCTGACGGCCGGCTGATCTGTTAAATGATAATGATTAGGATTTAATAGGCTGCAATGCTTCGCGTGTCTACCAGATGGCATAAATTCATGAATTGTAACGAAGTATATATATATATATACTGTGCAGTATTGCAGCCAGCGGGAATAAAATGCTTCAATCCCTGCCTGGAAAATACCTCAATGCACTCGGGCAGAAAACAGTCACAAACCTCAATACACCCGGGTATACCCGAATTCGGGGGACTAGCCGAGCTCGAATAAAGTGTGTCGCCAGTGTATGAGCCTAGGGAGGATTGGGTTTAGCCTGTTTGCCAAGATCTTTCTGTAGATTTTGAGATTGGTATTTAACAGGGAGATTGGCCTATAGTTGCCACACTGAAGCTGGTCTCTACCCTCTTTATGGATTATGGCCAGGTTTGCCGCCGTGATTGTGGCGGGGATACTGTAGGCTTTCCTTGGAGAAAGGAGTTGTACATGTCTTAACAGATAGGGGGAGAGGGTCGGCACGAACATTTTATAATTGGAGTTTGAAAAAATGTCCGGGCCCGGTGTTTTGGCTAATTTGAGAGAGCCGATGGCTTCGGATAATTCCTCTTGGGAGATAGGGAGGGGAGATTACACTGCTCCAGATATTGTGTTATTGTTTCGAGGCTAACCGGATCTCGGTCTGGGGGGTGAAGGTTATACAAATCAGAATAAAAATCTGCAAATTCCTGTGCTATCTCTTTTTCTATATATGAGACCTGTCCTTTTTTTGGCTGTATTCGGGCTATCTGGGATTTAACTCATATGCCCCTGAGCTTCGAGGCCAGGAGCCTATCTGCTTTATTGCCTTTGTCAAAGTATTTTTGTTTGGACCACCTCAGTGCTCTCTCTACCTCTTCGAGTTGAGTTTGTTTCAGGGCAGAACTGGTTAAAGTTAATTGTCTTAGCGTTTTTTTGGACCCCGTGATTTTGTGGCTGCTGTTCTAGCTGAGAAATCTTGTCTGTTAGATCTTTTTGGAGCTTAAGTTTCGTTTTCTTTTTGTAGGGGGCGATTGAGATCAGATCTCCCCTGATGGAGGCTTTGTGGGCCTCCAACAGCATAGCTGGGGCTGAGACAGAGCCTGCATTAATTTGGAAAAAAAATGATAGTTTTTGTCGTATTGCTAACTCTGTGTCAGGGCAGTTAAGTAGGGAATCGTTCAACTTCCATTTATACTGGGTGTTTTTAACAAAGGGCAGAGTGAGTTTGATCGGAGCGTGGTCGGACCAGGTGATCGGGCCTATGTTTGACTGGGAGGCGGCCTGGAAGACATTTCTAGTACCTAGAAAGTAATTGATCCTCGAGTAGGACTGACGAGTGGTAGAGAAAAAGGTGTAGTCCCTTTGACCCTGGTGCTGAGCCCTCCATATGTCCACCAGCGAATACTCCTCCATGATGTCTCTACATTTTTTGGATTTCTTTTGGGATTGGGAGGCATAATGCATAGGCGTTGATAGTGAGGGGGTGGGGACGGGGTTTGTTGATTTGTCTTGCGCGTGTGAGGCAACCATTTTAAAATCCCCTCCGATAATTAGGGAGGAGAGGGATTGTTGCTCTAGCGACTCAAGAAACTTTTTTAGGAAGGGGATTTGATTATCATTGGGGGCGTATACGTTAACAAGCGTGATTGGTGTTCCAGATAGGGTGCCTTGGATTACCAGGAACTGACCATCTGGGTCAGAGAGGGACTTGGTTAGGACAAAAGGGACACCGTTCCTGATTAGGATGGCTACTCCTCTTTTTTTGCTTGGCGAAGATGCGAAGTATGCCTGGGGGAATACGCTTTTGAATGTGTTGGGTGGCGTTGGTGAGTTAAAGTGGGTCTCTTGAATGAGTACAATGTCTCCCTCTGATTTTTTGAGGTCCTCTTTTTTACTGAATTGAGACCTTTATACTATGAGAGGCATTCTCGGAGCTCCAGGCTCCGATGCTCTCCAATTTCCCATGTCAAGAGCCCAATTGAAGTGAGGAGGGCAGTGGGGACCCCAGAATGGGTCTTGTTGTTAGTTATAGGGCGAGGGCCCAGTAGAAATAGGGAGGGAAGTGGGGGGAATGCCTCAGGGCGTGGGGGGTGAAGGAGATAGACACAATAGGGAAGGAAAGAGCAGATGGGCCTTTGCAGGGCCCAAGAAAAATAACCTTAGTCGCGAGAGTGAGTAAGGTGAGGGGGTCAAACACCCCTGGAGATCCTTCCAGGACATCAAACCCGGTGTGGGACAGGGGACCGGGCCCGGCACCCTCCATGTAACAGAACATAAACCACTTGGAACAATTTAGTGGTGGAGAAACCTTCACTAGTCTTAACTATGCCAATTGGCAGACTGTGGTGCATGCGGGTCGTGGACCTTGGAGCTGGTCTGAGAGGTGGTGAGTGAGGATGGGGGGGGGAGGGACCGTGGGATGCTCCTTCTACCCATAGGAGCATGTTGAACTTATACTTGTACAGTTTTCTTAAAACCTTTAGACCTTGGTATAGCACTTTTGGGCTCTTTCTACCCAGGTTGTATGTTTGCATTATCTGAGCAGGATTCCTTCAAGACATTACAGTGTAAAAGTAGCCCTTACAACTTGTGCTTACCATTTGTCAACCTCTAGAGCTCTGTGGGGTGAGGGAGGTGGGGGGGTGGAAGAGGAGGGGGGAGGGAGGAGGGGGGTGGAAGAGGAGGGGGGTTGGGGGAGAGGAGGAGGGGTGGGGGAGAGGAGGGGGGAAGGGAGAAGGAGAGGGGGGGAAGGGAAGGGGAGGGGGAGGGGAGGGGAGGGTGGGGGAGGTGGGAAGGGGAGGGTGGGGGAGGTGGGAAGGGGATGGTGGGAGATAGGGAGCGACATTGCTACATGGCTACATACAGTATTCACATATTTATGTCTTCACACAACATAGAATTTAAAGTAGAATACCTTTTGCCCAGAGAGGGGTTTAGGAACTATGTTAATCCTTTTGTAGAATTAGGGGGGGAGGGGAGAGAAGGAGGGGGGGGGCGAGATAGCTTGGCTACGCATTTACACCTTGGTGAGTTGAAACCATACCTTAAATGCCTTTTGCTCCGAGAGGGGGTTTAGAATCTACGGTACCCCTTTTTTGGAGTGGGGGAGAGGAGGAGGAAGGGGGGGGTGAAGGGGAGAGCTATAACGCTACTTATTTACACATTTATAACATGTTCACACCTTTATAACATATGGGGAGGGGGGGAGTGGGGTGGGGGAGGAGGGAATAAAGTTTGATTGCCCAATCACAGTAGCAGAATCTTACAGTAGCATTATTTGCATGTATGTGAGCTGGGATGATGACGGGAACCTTAGCCTGGGCTTTTCTAAGGAGGTCAGGGTAGAAGGGGAACAGAGGGGGATGAGGGAGGCAGGGCAACCTGGGGGAGGGAGGGGGGGGCGGGGGAGGCCTATTGAATAGGGGGGGGTCTGTGGGTCGGACATGTGGGTGGAGGGAGGTGGAGGATAGTCTCTACGAGAGAGATGCCAGGTTCGGGGGGATAGTTGAATCCAATCTTCTTGTTGCCAAATCCCCCAGGGCTGGAAGCTCTGTCCGCTCCAGTAGTTGGAGATGCAGGGGGGGAACAATGACTGACAAATATGGTCTGGAAACTCTCAGTCCGGGACCTCTTTCCTCGCGTTGCGCACCCGTTGGTCCCCATATGGCAAAAGCAGGAGGTAGCGGCAGCCGGGGTCACCCGATCGACGCGGCCCAGGGACCAGCAGGAGTCGGCCATCTGCTGGGGCACCCCGTGGTGGGAAAAGTCAGGCGTGCCAGGAAACCTGGCGCAGGCACCCCCCAGAAAAAACGGAGGCACCCGAAACCCCCTGGTGGGCCGGCAGAGAAGAGCAGAGCCCTCGCGGACTGCAGGGATCCCAAACCTTGGTGAGTAGCTTGGGGGGAGTGAAGGTAGAAGGGGCTGCGGGAGCAGGGTGACTCGGGGGGGGGGTGATGGTTGTTGGTAGCTGCGGGGGGGAGGCAGGAGGAGGGGGGGCAGGGGGAAGGGTATGGGACTGGGGCAGGGTGGGAGGGACTGGGGCAAGGTGGGGGGGACTGGGGCAGGGTGGGCTAGGCTAACAGCTGGCTTCAGGAGACCCGGGTATTCTTTCTTTGATCAGTGCTGCTGTACCCCGCAGAGGGCGCAGAGCTGAAACGCCAGGTCCAGTGTGTAGAGGGAGCAGGAACAGCAGGAAAGGAAGTGGCAGGGGTCTCCCAGCAGGGGTTTTCTTTTGCAGCTTTTGGAGAATTTCCAGCACACGGTGAGTTTGCAGTGGGAGTTAGGTGGATAGGGGGAAGTCAGGGAGGGGGAGAACTATCTAAGCCATCCAAGTTTGTAGGGCGGGCGCTGTTGGTATATGTGGCTCTCAGCCATGGTTGTTGGGGCATTTTCAGGTCTGCTTCTGATTTGCTATGCGCTCCGAGATGCGTGGCGTCTCAGCGGGATCTAATCTGGACGAGACCCTGGGGGCTGACTCACGGTTTTGCGGGGGCTGCACTCCGAGGGCTTTCAGAAACTTTTGGGACTCATCAGGGTCAGAGAGAGAGAAGTAACGCCCGTTTTTGATTACCATTAATTTGAATGGGAAGCCCCATCTATATTTGATGCCTCATTCTCTTAGAGTGGTGGTTAGGGGCTTAATTTCCCTGTGTCTATTAATGGTGACCCTGGAGAGGTCGCCATAGATTTGCAGTATGTTATCTTCAATACAAAGGTCTCCCCTTCCTCTGCTGGCCGTCATTATTGGTTTTATTTATTTATTTATTTATTTATAAAATATTTTACCAGGAAGTAATACAGTGAGAGTTACCGCTCATTTTCAAGTATGACCTGGGCACACAGTTAAGACATGTAACGGGTATTTCCTCTAGCCTGACCCACCCAATCTCGTATTGGCCCATGTGGTCTAACCAGCCCCCATTACATGGTCGTGTCTGGTGGTGCACCTGTAAGCAACAGGACTACTGAGTCTCCCGCATGATGGTATTCGGGGATTGTCAAGCCAGACAGGCAGCTGAGGTAGTGTGTGCGAGTCCTACCTATATCAGGTGCAGCGCCTCCACCTCATCAGGATCTATGCGTCCGCAGGGAGATGGTCCTGATGAGGAACTCCTTCTTGGTGGTGCCTTCCACTGGAGAGTAACTTCACACTCACACAGTGGCGGTATCTTTGAACAGGGCATCTTTATTGTTGATGTATGGGCAAGCTGCCATTCACAGCCAGCTGTCTCAGCCGGACATATTTCTCTGCTGTCCCTTTGCCAGGTACGCCCTCCCAATGGAGTGGGATCCCCTCTCCCCGTAGGGAGATCACCCCTGTACCAGGTCCCTGGACACAGTGTGGCTCTTATCCACTTAGACGTAGAAATGGACCACTAGTTACTGCACTAGTGGATCCTTCATTCCCAACGCACTCCAACAACGCAGCAACAACTAACTTTGAGCAGTGCTGTGCCTTATATACTTCAGGAGCTGTCACAGCTCTGATGTCACTAACTGTGGACTCAGAGCATGTAGCCACTCCCACCCATACATAGGGCACCTCACCAGGTGTGAGGGCAAACGTCCATGATTACTGCTGGCATCCCTGTAACTTACCAGGTTTACTGCCAGCAGGGGAGACAACTGCAGACCATTTTACATGCATGACTACAGACAAATAATACATGGTTACAAATTCAGTTACATAAGTGAACAGGGTATACATTATATATGTAACGGCTGGACCCCCCTTGTCTGACCCACCCAATCTCACATTGGCCCGTGTGGTCTAACCGGTCCCCATTACAAGGTCGTGTGTGGTGCACCTGCAAGTAACAGGACTCCTGAGTCTCCCGCTTGGTGTTATAAGAGGATATCATCAGGACAGGTATCTGAGGTAGTGGTTACGAGTCCAACTTACTTCACGTGCAGCGCCTCCACCTCATCAGGGTCTATGCTTCCGCAGGGAGATGGTCCTGGTGAGGAATTCCTTCTTGGTGGTGACCGCCACTGCAGAGTAATCTCACACTCACACAGTGGGGGTTTCTTTGAACAAGGCATCTTTATTATAGACTTGGATGTAGCAGACTGCCCTATGCAGCTGCCGGCTCTAGCCGCACATCTTTCCATGCTGTCCCTTTGCCAGGTACGCCCTCCCGTATTGAAGTGGGATTCCCTTTCTCCTAGGGAGATCACCACTGCGCCAGGTCCCTGGACACAGTGTGGCTTAGACAGACTTGATTGGTCACTCTGCTACCGCTAGTTACAGCACTAGGGTCACAAAAGTGTTCCTCCAATCCCTTATGCAGGAAGATACATTCTACCAGATGCTTCTCTGCCAACCTTGCAACAACACTAACTGACAGTGTTGTGCCCTTTATACCTCAGGGGGCAGGCGCATCTCTGATGTCACTATCCAGGGACTCAGAGCATACAGCCACTCCCTTCCTTACACAGGGCACCACACCAGGGTGTGAGGGAAAACCTCCATAACTACTGTTGGCAGGCCTGTACTTACCAGGACTTACTACCAACAGGGAAGATGTATGCAGTCATTATTATGCATGGCTACATATACAAGACATTGCATGCACAGTTAAAGATAATATATATTATGGGCGAATGAAACAGTTACAGACCAGATTCAAATGTGAGACAGCCTTAGATTTGAAAGAACTTAAACTGGTGGTGGATGTGAGAGTCTCTGGTAGGTTGTTCCAGTTTTGGGGTGCACGGTAAGAGGAGGAACGGCCGGACACTTTGTAGAGCCTTGGGACCATGAACAGTCTTTTGGAGTCTGATCTCAGATAAGTGCTGCATGTGGTAGGGTGAGGAGCTTGTTCAGGTAGGTGGGTAGCTTGCCCATAAAGAATTTAAAGGCAAGACAGGAAAGGTGAACTTTGCGCCTAGACTCTAGTGATGACCAATCTAGTTCTTTGAGCATTTCGCAGTTATGTGTGTTTTAGTTGCATTGGAGAACAAAACAACAAATTGAATTGTAGAGGGTATCAAGTTTGCTAAGGTGGGTTTGAGGTGCCGAGCCATATACTATGTCTCCATAGTCAATAATTGGCATTAGCATCTGCTGTGCGATACGCTTTCTGACCAGGAGACTTAGGGAGGATTTGTTCCTGTAAAGTACCCCTAGTTTGGCATAGGTCTTGGTTGTCAGGGTATCAATGTCCATTCCGAATGTTAAGTGGGAGTCAAACCATAAGCCCAGGTATTTAAAACTAGTAACAGGAGTTAAGGTGGTGTTAGCGTTGGTTCTAATCAGGAGCTCAGTCGCTGGAAGCTTTAAAAATTTAGTCTTGGTCCCAAACACCATTGTTACAGTCTTGTCAGTGTTTAAAAACAGTTTGTTTTGTGAAATCCAGTTTTCGAGTCTCAAAAAGTCAGACTGAAGTATGTGTTGAAGGTCAGAGAGGCTATGGCTGTGTGCATATATTATTGTGTCATCTGCATACATGAGTATTGAGGCTTCCTTACAAGCTGTGGGAAGATCATTAATGAACACTGAGAAGAGTAGGGGCCCCAGAACAGAGCCTTGCGGGACCCCACATGTGATATCCAGGGGGTTGGAGTTAGAGCCTGAGATGGACACATGTTGGGATCTTCCTGATAGTTCTTTCGCCGCATAGGAATGCATCTTCACGATGACGTCTCTTCGTCTGTTCAGGTCAGTATGCTTGGGGCCCAGGGCTCAGTGCGCTCGCTCCATTTGTTGGTCGTGCCAGGGTTAGGAAGATCTTACGCAGATACGTCTGGAGGGACTCAGGAGAGACAGATCGGGATGTTTCTGATGCGCAGATTTCGCCTGCGCTCTCTGTTCTCCTGGTCCTCCAGGGCGTCCCTAAGTTCGTTGATTACGTGGCCCAGCCTGTTTACTTCGTCGTCTGAGTTAGACTGTGCAAGGAGGATCCCCTCCATTTTGGATTTCAGGACTTCTGTGCGCTGGGATAGGCAGCTTAAGTCAGATCTGAGCCCCTCCAGGGCCGTCGTCAGGTCCTGCTGAAATCCTTTCCTCATTGTGAAGAAGAGGGACTCGAAATAGTCCTTATTTAGCCCCTGCTTCTGTAGCTCAAGTTGAGCGTTTTCAGCTCCCTTTCCCGCCCGTGCGGGCTCCTCAGCACCATCTTGGTTTTCGGAGTTCTCCTCCTGCTGGTGCTGCGCGAGGGGAAATAATCTCGTAACAGGGTTTTGGGCTCTTTTATTCTTATCCGGCATGTTCAGCACCTCTGGGGAGACGTTTGGAGACTTTTTGGCTGAATTTTGGTTGTGGAAATTGCTGGTTCTAATGATATGCTTGGGAGGGTGTTGGGAGCTCCACTTCTATCCGACCATTCTCAGTGCCGTCACCGGTGTGGGCCCATATTCATTATTTAACTGTAACTTTAATTTATTTTGGTACACAGCCGAAATAACAAAACTTGTATCAGTGTCCAATTATTTCTGGACCTAACTGTAAAAATGACAAAGAGTATAACAATGTGATGTCACCAAACTCTTATAAGAAAGGAGAAAACTGAGATCTTCATTCAATCCCTTTGGGGCTACACAGTCCAAGTTAAAAATCCATCTGCTTTCATGTCTTAGTAGTGCTGCCTCCAAAGTACCTCCCCTGATGTTTAAAGATACTTTTTCAATGCCCCAGGCTAAAAAGCCTTTAGTAGAGTGGGCATGTTTCAGATTAAAGTGCCGGGCAACACTAGTCAGTTTTTTAGCTCTTGCTAGATCTTTGGGGGGTTCCTAATACTGCAAGCATACTCAAGGACACGGACCTTAAAGGCCCTTGATGTCATCCCCACATATAATAGATCACAGGGGCATTTAAGAGCATACTGTATATCAGACCCTTAGTGTTTCAGTGAAAAAAAACTCCTTTACTTTAAAGATACGATCCCCAGAGCTGTTCTTGAAGCTTTTCTGCTTGTTAATTAAAGAACAACATTTGCAATTGCCAGAAGGAAAAGTACCCTTAGAAATGTTTTTTACAGGGAATGGTCTTAACAAAATGACTCTGGACAAGCCTAACTCCTATGTTTTAGCTCACCTTGCTGTCATCTGTGCACATGTCCCAATACACTTTTCCAAACTTTTCTAAGAGGATACCCCAATGGCACTGCAGGATCGTCCTAAAGTCATCCCATTGTGAATAAGAGGTATAAATAAACCTTACTTGTGAGAGGGGGCCACTAATAGGCTCCTTGGTCTTGGGAACCAGCAAAGTGTTCCTATCCTTGTAGTTGACCATATAAAGAGCATGTCTAAACCATCTCTTGCTATATTCTCTTTCAACAAATAGGGCTTCTTGTTCTTTACTACGGTGCTTAAAAGATGAAAGGGAAGAACAGTTTCTTTTTAATCTGTATAGCTGATAAAAGGAATACCCCTTTTAAGTGAAACTGGATGACTACTTCCAAATTGCAATAAATTATTTGTTGTAGTGTCTTTCGAAAAACACATCATTAGCAATTTTCAGATCACACAGAATCATGATACGTAAATCTAGAAAAAAAACTGATGACTCTGAAATTTCCTTGGTTAACTTGATATTAAGACAATTGTCATTCAGGATATCGATGAACTCCATACATTTGATGACGTCTCCTTCCCACAGGAAGAAAACAGCATCTATGTATCTGATCCATAAAGAAATAGGGTCAGTATATACTGTGAGCTCATCGATAAAGACATGTTTAGCCTCCCACCACCCAAGAAAGAGGTTGACAATATAATCAATATATGTTAAGAAGAGATATATGAGTGAGTCAATTTAATTATAACTGACTATAACAATAAAAAACATATAATTTATGCTTATAAAACAATATTGCAATTTAATAAATATACATGTAGACCCCCTGACGAAACACGTAGTTGTGAAACGCGTAGAAGTCGCGTGAGGTTGTTCAGCGTGTCTTCCCATTGGCTGGTGCCAGAGTGCTGGGGAGTTGTAGCGGAGGAACAACAGCTGGTTGATCGTGCGTGTGGACACTAATATCAGCGCTGATCACTGCAGTCCTGCTTTTACTCTTCCCGGTCAGTATCTTGGTTCCCCCCTCTGTGGTTTGTTTGTTATGTTTTTTTGTATGTCTTCAACTGAGTTCTTAGTCAGTTGTTATTTGTACTCACTGTAGTTTTATTATTGTATCCAATTGTGTCTGTATTTTTACAAAGGTTGGGTTATTAGTGGTTATCACTCAATTGTATTTCCTTGTATGTATTTCTTTTTTCATAAATATTGAGTTATACTATATTTATATATTTTTGTTTTTTATTATTGAGCCTTAATTATATTTTTGGTGATATTGTTCATCTATTATTCACAACTATTTAATCTATTTGTGAATACACATGATTGCTTTATTTGTTATTTACCCCCAGTGCGCTGTGTGCACCATTTTGTTTTTTTGTTACATGGTGAAAACGCCTTTGGACGTTTCTACATAGGATTGATTGGCAGTACCTCCATGCATCCAGCAGCAAAGGGTTTATTTCTATCATCCCGTCTGACAGCACGAGCGCAGCTTCCCTGCTTCTATTCCTCTGTGTAGGTGTTTAACCCCAACACTGCCTGTTCCTTTCAGAACTTATAATGCTAGGGCCAAAGAAAAGGGTTTAGACAGGGGCACTAGACTACATCTAATTAAAGACCTGTAAGCCTGAGATCACTAGTGCGGCAGGAACTTGAAGATTTTTTTAAGGGATAATACTGTATTCAGGAATACATTTTGGATAACTAAATTCTTAGTAATGGGTCATGCCAAAATAAATGTATTAGTTTCTTTTTGAAAGTAAAGTATTGTAAGTAGGAACTCAGACTACGGCAATGCAGTTGATGTGTTCTACTTAAATTTTGTAAATGCTTTTGATACAGTACCACTTGAGGATAGTGTACAAAATAAAGGAAATTGTTCTGGGTGAAAATATTTGCATCTACATTGAAAACTGGTTGAAGGATAGACAGCAGATTGGTCATAAATTGAATCTTTTTCAGATTGGGCTGAAGCTACAAGTGGAGTAACTTAAGGTTCAGCACTGGAGCTACTTTTTAATTTGTTTACTAATTCACTTGAAATGGGCGTAGGGCACAAAATGTATATCTCTGCAGACGACACTAAGGGCCTTATTCTATATTGTACAAAGCGGCCATTTTCCTTCAACATTTGTCAATATATATTTACTTTCTAAATTATATAAGATAGTAAAATCAGAGCAGGATGTAATTTACCTATAGGACTTGGATAAATTGAAAGCTTGGGCAGGTAATTGGCAGATGATAAGATATAAATACAGATATAAGGTTGCTACCTTAACATTAAATGGGACACAATTAGGCTAGTCCTTGATGAAGAAGGATTTAGGACAGAGTGCTTATTGACAGTAGACTTGGCAATAATTCTCAATGTTAGGCAGTAGATGCGAAGGCTAACAAGATAGTATCATGGATAACAAGGTGTAGAGTAAATGGAAGACAACATCAATTTACAACTGTATAAATCCATAGTTGAGATCACCCCTTGAATATCGAGTACAGTTTTGAGCAACACTCCATAAAGAAGACGTGAAACGAAAAAATGCAGAGAACTGGCACCAAATTAATAAAGGGGATGGGAGGTTTGACTTATGAGGAGAGGCTATGAAATTTAGGATTGTCTACATTACAAATGAGGCGTCAAATAGAGGATATGATAACTATTTACAAATCTAGTCAAAATTCAACACAAGAACTTTCAAGGAAACATTTCAACCCAGGACAGTCCAAATAACACAGGTCTTTATTGTGACCTTATGGTAATGTTACTCTCTCTACCCAATACAAAGTCCTCCCTTGTGGCCCACACCCAATATCCTCATATACCCTGGACAACTTAAAAGCCTTGCATTATCTACTGAATGTTGGTGGAGAACACTGAAAAACAGTAGACCAACCACCACTCAGTTTAATGAAAAACATCACAAACTTACAGCCTGGAAACAATTAATTACATTTTTATTTATATTGTTACTCTCTTTAGCAGAGGATATTGAACTCAACCCATGCACTCCCTTTTCATCGTTGTCCCATACTCTGAGAATGCCCCTTTCAAATTCCAAAAAGAGCTACCTGTCACCCATATAAATATCCATAGCCTGTTGCTCAAACAGGATGACCTAAAGCAGGGGTGCGCAAACTGGGGGGTGTGCCCCTCAGGGGGGGCACGAGATTCTCTGCGGGGGGAACGGTATTTACAGAGGCCCCGCGCGCTTCCTGAAGGCATTTAAATTAAATGCCGGGGGGAGCAGTGAAGGCCTCTGTAAACTTCACTTACCTTGGCACAGACGGCTCCTGGAGACGCGTTGCCATGTCAAAGCGGCATCAAATGATGCGATGGGGTCACGTGATGCCACGTTGCCATGACAACGTGATTATGTGATGTCAGAACTCCGGAGCCAAGATAAGTTGGAGGGGCGTGAGACAGAGGGGAGAGCCGGCAGGGGGGCGCAGGGGAAAAAGATTGCACACCCCTGACCTAAGGGAATGGGGCCTTGTGCATAAACCCAAAGGCATCATTCTCACAAAAACATGGCTAACGCCTAAAATGCTCGCTACAACTATCGCCATTCAGGGACACTTCATTTCTAGGAAAGACAGGTCAAAGAGAGGAGGAGGGGTGTTACTTTATATTGAAGACGCATGTTACTTGGGAGACCAGGTAAGTTACACCTTTTTACCAGGATCATTCATTGAGCAAAACAAGGTAATGAAATAAATTGTAATTTATTCGGCATAAATTCGCTTACACACAATGATACACAAAACACAGACACAAAGACACACTTACTTTGGGACTGGATTCGAAAACTAGACTTTTCTAGCTGCAGGAAACTCTAAATAAGAGTTTTACCCTGACCGGAACTTAGCCCGGTATCTCCTGGAAATCAAATCGGCATAAAGTTCCATATGCCACCGCTACCTTCTCTTCTGAGAACTTGGATGTTCTTGACTCACAATCTCCTGGAACTAAAATCGGCATGAAATACCATGAGAACTTGGGCGCAAAAGTCAGGACTTGGACTCCAGCAGGCAGTCTTTTCTGGCTTGAAATCGAAGCCGGTTGCCTTGCTAATCGCGCAGAAGCAACTTTGAATAGCCCGCACACGCTCTTTCAACAGGGAACCCCGAATCTGAATCGCTCACAAATTCTTATAGTATTCTGCATTTCATTCACAAAACTCAGCAAACAATCATCGCGTGGGATGCCCTATTTTGCCTTTGTATACAGTACATTGGCCAATATATACATAACTAACATAAGTTAAACGAACATGGAATAGGTAAGCAAATATAATGGATAACACATTTAACTAGATATTAACCCTTTATTAGCCCAAGTGGTCAGCTAGCCATGGGTCTCCATTACTAGCTGACTACTAGGAGCTATAGCTATAAAGCGGTTAATACACTACCTGCCCACCTTGGCTACTTTAGGGGTTAGTAAGGCATTGCCATGGATTTATTGTTTGGGTTTTTCTTATGGTTGGGCATTGGTCTTTTTTGGGGCTTGGTTCCAAGGGGGCTGCACCACTGAAGTTGAGGACAGCGTTTCATCCAGGATAGGGTTACAAAATGTTCTTAAAGTTTTTTATTAATTGCCATTGTGGTTAACTAGGTTCTTGGGGCCTAGGTAGCCACAGTAACAATCAATGTTTTTTGGTTTAAAATGGATTTATAAATGTGTTTTCAATTGTATTGTTAATGTGTTTTGTAACTTAAATTGTATTCGTTTTTAAAACAGTAAACAAAAGGAAAGCAATAGATAGTTGACAGAAGAATATTGTTAACACGTAGTCATAACCATTCAGCCAGAAAAATGTTCTTGTCAAATTAACACTGCTACGGAAGTCAAAATAAATTAAATAAAAAGTGTGGAAGGAGGGTATTTGGGGAGGTTGTGGGGGGGGGGGGTGCTCATCCTTTTTTCCTAGTTAATATATTTAATGAAGTGTCTCTACTCTCTCCCATCCGGCCAGGGTGGGGCCTCCTCCGCGAGACCGGCTCCCTCATACTAGGTCTTCCCGTACTGCTTCTGGGCCCCTCTTTCTCCTGTCCATCAAGGAAGAGCGCATTTCCCTACTATCAAAGCATAATTGTGGCATTGTTTATCCCCGGGAGTTAATGTGTTTTGTAAATAAATTTAGTGTCATTTTTTTTAGTTATAGTGGCCAAAAGCCCTGTTAGCCACGGCAGGTAGTGCAGTCTTAGTAATTTTAACCCCTTTGATGCCTGTGGTGTACATTGGTAATTTCTATCATAGGGCTACTGTACGTAATAATTACATTACCCTCCCCCATTTGATCGCAATGTTCAAATAAACGTATACTTATCAGTTATATTATCAGTTCTTGTCCTCCTTGGCGCTGGAATCTTGGTATTTCTGGCGTTATTCTCCGGTGGACATATGGGATAAACAACAAACAATGTGCATATAAATGAACAAATATAGGATGCGTGTATTCACCTCTATGTGCACTTCTGGACGTGATACTTACACCCTATAGGTAAAGGTGTTTAACCTATAAGATCTATTGTGGGTGTTGAGCCCAATGTGCACACCTACACCAATGTGCAGAGATGACTATTGATGGTGAATAACGGACTATAACTTAACTCCTAAATGTTTCAGATCTTCTGTAAGGATACAGCAACCTCACAAGCCATATAGAAAAACAGATGAAAAAGACCATAGGGCAAATAACGTTTAAACAACTTTACTAAAAATCATGTATAAAAACGGTTGGAATATCACACACGAATTCCCTATGTATTTGAAGCGGTGTGAACAATCAGGCCGTCACCATCCCCTTTTATCTCCGCTCTCCCGGTGGTATGTACCCTCTGCTAGGTGTCCGTCTTATCCGTCTCACCGGGTGTAGCTTTGGGGATAATGGTATAACGGTGGTGGAGCAGACGCACTTTACTTCCGTGATTGCGCTCGTGCTTGAGTCACAACGCTGTAGTCACGTGGTCCACGTGCACGCTCTTGTATTCCGCCTTCTATTCCCCTCCGCTCCGTCCGTGTGTGTCAGCTACGACGCGAATCTCACTGTGGGGACTCCTGAGGGCTCCTTACCAACTTGTGGCTGATGCAGTCAGTTCAGTGCTCTTCCCGCACATGCGCACTCCGCCCTGGTATCAGCCACAAATTGGTAAGGAGCCCTCAGGAGTTCCCACAGATCCACGTTGTAGCTGACACACACGGACGGAGTGGAGGGGAATAGAAGGCGGAATCCAGGAGCGCGCACATGGACCACGTGATTACAGCGTTGTGACTCAAGCGCGATCACGGAAGTACAGTGCGTCTGCTCCACCGCCGTTATACCTGTCCATGTGTAAAATTGGTGTACATATCTCTTTCATGCTGGCAGTAATCCTGGTAAGTATGCAGGATTGCCAGCAACAATCATGGAGGTTTGCCCTCAAACCCTGGTGAGGTGTCATATGTCCCAAAGGAAGTGACAACATGCTGTGTGTCCACCCTTAGTGACACAGAGGGTGTCTGTTTTTCTGGAGGTGATATAAGACACAGTACTGCCTAAAGTTAGCAGTTCAGTTCTGTTGGTGTTTTGACTCTGTTCAGGAGAGTCATGTGGAGGTCTGCAACAGTGTTGCAGATGCTGATGCATTAGCTGTGAGTCTCGGCAGCTCAAGAGAGACAAGCTGGTGAATCTCCCTGAGGGGAGAGGTGGAAATCAACTCCATTAGGAGAAGGAGGAACCTTCCTAATGGAGTGCAGCAAAGGAATGAGCGGCTGAGTACAACCGCTATGGGGGGCAGTCTGCCTATACCATCAATCAATAAAGATGCCCTTGTTCACAAGAACCCCACTGTGTGAATGTGAAGTTACTCCACAGCGGAAGGCACCACCCAGAAGGAGTTCCTCATCAGATCCATCTCCTTGCGGATGCAGCGATCCTGATGAGGTGGAGGCGCTGCACTGTATGTAGGTAGGACTCTAACACACTACCTCAGCTGCCTGTCTGGGTTGGCAATCCCCACTCAACATCATGCGGGATACTCAGGAGTCCTGTTGCCAACAGCTGCACCACCAGACACGACCATGTAATGGGGACTGGTTAGACCACAGGGGCCAATGTGAGATTGGGTGGGTCAGTCAGGCCAGAAAATCTGTTACATACCATTATCCCCAAAGCTTCACCCGGTGAGACGGATGAGACAGACACCTAGCAGATTTATTTATTTATTTAAAAAATATTTTACCAGGAAGTAATACATTGAGAGTTACCTCTCGTTTTCAAGTATGTCCTGGGCACAGAGTAAAACAAATAATACATTGTTACAAATACAGTTACATAAATGAACAGGGTATACATTATATACAAGACATTGCATGCACAGTTAAAGAAAATATATATTATGAGCGTATGAAACAGTTACAGACCAGGTTAAAATGTGAGACAGCCTTAGATTTAAAAGAACTTAAACTGGTGGTGGATGTGAGAGTCTCTGGTAGGTTGTTCCAGTTTTGGGGTGCACGGTAGGAGAAGGAGGAACGTCCGGATACTTTGTTGAGCCTTGGGACCATGAACAGTCTTTTGGAGTCTGATCTCAGGTGATAAGTGCTGCAAGTGGTAGGGGTGAGGAGCTTGTTCAGGTAGCTGGGTAGCTTGCCCATGAAGAATTTAAAGGCAAGACAGGAAAGGTGAACTTTGTGCCTAGACTTTAGTGTTGACCAATCTAGTTCTTTGAGCATTTCGCAGTGATGTGTGTTGTAGTTGCATTGGAGAACAAAACGACAAATTGAATTGTAGAGGGTGTCAAGTTTGCTAAGGTGGGTTTGAGGTGCCAAGCCATATACTATGTCTCCATAGTCAATAATTGGCATTAGCATCTGCTGTGCGATACGCTTTCTGACCAGGAGACTTAGGGAGGATTTGTTCCTGTAAAGTACCCCTAGTTTGGCATAGGTCTTGGTTGTCAGGGTATCAATGTGCATCCCGAATGTTAAGTGGGAGTCAAACCATAAGCCCAGGTATTTAAAACTAGTGACAGGTGTTAGGGTGGTTTTAGCGTTGGTTCTAATCAGGAGCTCAGTCACTGGATGCTTTACAAATTTAGTCTTGGTCCCAAATACCATTGTTACAGTCTTGTCAGTGTTTAAAAACAGTTTGTTTTGGGAAATCCAGTTTTCGAGTCTCAAAAAGTCAGACTGAAGTATTTGTTGAAGGTCATAGATAGGTCGGAGATAAAAGGGGCTGGTGACGGCCTGAATGTTCACACAGCTTCAAATACATGTACTGTATATAATGTATACCCTGCTCATTATGTAACTGTATTTGTAAACATGTATTATTTGTCTTAACTCTGTGCCCAGGACATACTTGAAAACGAGAGGTAACTCTCAATGTATTACTTCCTGGTAAAATATTTTATAAATACATAGGGAATTCGTGAGTGATATTCCAACCGTTTTTATACATGTTTTTTAGTAAAGTTGTTTAAACGTTATTTGCCCTATGGTCTTTTCATCTGTTTTTCTATATGGCTTGTGAGGTTGCTGTATCCTTACAGAAGAAGATCTGAAACATTTAGGAGTTAAGTTATAGTCCGTTATTCACCATCAATAGTCATCTCTGCACATTGGTGTAGGTGTGCACATTGGGCTCAACACCCACAATAGATCTTATAGGTTAAACACCTTTACCTATAGGGTGTAAGTATCACGCCCAGAAGTGCACATAGAGGTGAATACACGCATCCTATATTTGTTCATTTATATGCACTTTTTTTGTTGTTTATCCCATATATCAACCGGAGAATAACACCAGAAATACCAAGATTCCAGCGCCAAGGAGGACTTTTTTCCATATTACTATTCAGAAGATCATTTTTGAACTGACCTTCAAGTCATCTGGACTGCAGGACTCTGGACATTATAGTTGGTATTGTATCTAAAATTGTGATATACTGCAAGGAATGTGCTTTTGAGCGCTAAAGTTGTGTTTAACATTACACAATGTGTTAATGTGTGTGTCATATTGTGATATCTGATTTTAGAAATTCGGTGTTAATTGTAGTTTGACATCTGCTGTTAAATTGTGAGCTTTTTTAAGTGCCCCAAAATCCTTAACTTGTAGGCTCTGCATTCCTGGTCAGTGCAGCAATAGAACACAAAACATTTCTCACTTCAAGATTTCTCTCTGAACAGGGAGGGTTTTGCATCATTATTGACCAACCAGACTGGGTGCAGTTAATGAAGTACATTATGAGACCTGGGAAGCAGACCCCAAACTACCTCAAAACATTCCTAGCAGGTTTATGTAAGCGTTGCCAATCTACGGTGGGAAAAGAAAACCGTTGAGCAGGAAACTGCTATTTAGGAAACAAAAACCATCGGTTTTCTATTTGAGAAAAATATGCCATTAAAAACAGACTATGAAAAAGTCTCATCTTAATTACTCTTAGTTTTTTAATTGAAATATAGGAAGAAGAATCTTTGGTGTCTGTGGAATGTATATTTCCTGAAAATAATTAAAACATTAATTATTGATGTTTCCAGTAATCCAGAGTGGATATGGGCATAATCCAAGACTTTCAGAGGTGCCAGCATGTGGAGTAGATCCCCAGGGCAGGGCGTCAGATTCTGGATACAGTGCTGAGAGCCACAGAACACTTGGGATAAGTTGAAGTACTATATGCATATATAGAGCAGGGATTTTGTGTGGGAGGCTCTTTTCTATGTACTATATACGGAGTATCGCACACAGGTTTATAGGATCCGTTTTACACTTTGAGGCCTATGTACTAACATAACAAATGGCATTTGTTAGCCCAAAATTGGTATCTGTCAAAATCAGTTTCAGTCTCACTTGTTTGCGCCTCTGTAGTAATATCAAATGTCTTCAACTGCACCAGCTGCATCAAAAAGGATTTCCATTTGTTTTGGCGCGGCGCAGAAATGGCACTTGACGTACAGATGTAAACTGTATGTACTAAAAAATAAGGTTTCTGTGCGCCAAGAAGTAGGAGAAAGTGCTTCAAAATCTTCCACCAAGTTCAACTTGGCATAAACCCTAATAATACTTTTAATAGTTTTTGTGCAGAATACAATTGGTATGTATCAAAACTAAAAATAGTTTGACGCGGTGCGGGGTGTTTCATTATATAGGGTAAGTGAAGGTATGGCTATTATACATAATATTCCACGAATTAATATTTACTAATAATAGTTATAAATAAAAAAAAACATAATTATGATTTAATTTAAATTGTATCAATCAGATATTCAACATGAAGGATACATCAAAAATAATAAATTATGTAATTTGCATCTTTATACATATGATGCACAGTTTTTAAGGACTGTATCACTTGAAAAAAATTCACACAACACAAATTTTGAAAAATATGTTCGTACACGGTTATCTCATACATAATTAAACCAATTTGGTGACTTATTCGCATTGATTTTATGTCTCAGATAAATATTTGTATTGATATATATTCCAAGGAAGGGCACAACAATGAGATCGCAGTGACTCCCAGTCGGTCTCTAGGACTGGACTCCACTTTTATACTCAGGACTTTGTCACCTTAAATCTGCATAATGCATTATTTAATAATTGTAAGAGATTACACTGAGACACAGTATCAACATTAAAATCTAATAAGTGAAGAATAATTCATTCCTGGAAGTGCCCATCTGCTTAGTTATTTTATGACAAAGACATGACTATTCTGCCTATAAAATTATCCGTAACCAGTACTGCTTACAGGGTATGGATGGGGGAAGGAGTAGCTGATGAGATATTCCTGCCTGTTGCTTGATCCTCAATACACAGCTTTTCATGCTCTTTCATAGACCCCAAGAAACTTTGGGCTTGCAAATCCCTCCTTTACCCCCTATCGCACTCAATAGCTCTTGTGTGAGCAATCATCACCCCCACTCACAGCTCATGTGCACCTTCTTTCTCCCCCCAGTACTCACAACCTGCACTCACCTCCTTTCCCATCCACCCAGAGCTTGCGCACATCTCCGTTCCACCCACACTCGCAGCTCGTGCACACCTTTATCACCACCCCCCACTCACAGCCTGTGAACACCTTGTTTCCCCCCACTCACAGCTTGCTTGCACCAAATTTCCCCTCACTCACAGCTCGTGCCCACTTCCTTTGCCCCTCCACTCACAGCCTGTGCACACCTCCTTTCCCCCCACTCACAGCTCATGCCCGCCTCCATTGCCCCTCCACTCACAGCCTGTGCACACCTCCTTTCTCCTCACTCACAGACTGTGAATACCTCCTTTCCCCTCAATCACAGCTCGCTCGCTCACAACTCCTTTCCCCACACTCACAGCTCATGCCCGCCTCCATTGCCCCTCCACTCACTGCCCGTGCACATCTCCTTTCCCCCCACTTGAAGCTCTTGCTCACCTCCTTCTCTCCCCCCCCCACACAGCACGTGTACACTTCCTTTTCCCCCACTCAGAGCTCATGCACACCTCCTTCCATTGGTAGTTAGAGGGTTAATCCCTTCCCATGCCCACCTGAGAGGCCTAAAGGGGGCAATTATCCCCTTCACTCACCACCTCTGCCCCCAATAAACCTGGTAGTCTGCTTTAATCGCTTCATTGCCTTAGCGGTTAGCCACTAGGGTAATGAAGCTGCTTTTATTTTAATATTACAGTATTGTAGCAGGGGGTCTCTGGAGCTGATCCTTATTGATTTCAGGTCCTGGCACCCCTGCTTCCCAAGTTACGGGCCCCGTTATGTCTCCTGAATGTCACAGAACCCAGTGGTTATGTTATCTGTCTGTCCCCTGAATATCACAGAACCCAGGGGTAATGTTATCCGTCTGTCCCCTGAATGTCACAGAACCCAGGGGTAATGTTATCCGTCTGTCCCCTGAATATCACAGAACCAAGGGGTAATGTCATCCGTCTGTCCCCTGAATGTCACAGAACCCAGGAGTAATGTTATCCGTCTGTCCCCTGAATGTCACAGAACCCAGGGGTAATGTAATCTGCCTGTCCCCTGAATGTCACGGAACCCAGGGGTAATGTTATCCGCCTGTCCCCTGAATGTCACGGAACCCAGGGGTAATGTTATCCGTCTGTCCCCTGAATGTCACAGAACCCAGGGGTAATGTTATCCGTCTGTCCCCTAAATGTCACAGAACCCAGGGGTAATGTTATCTGTCTGTCCCTTGAATGTCACAGAACCCAGGGGTAATGTTATCCGTCTGTCCCCTGAATGTCACAGAACCCAGGGGTAATGTTATCCGTCTGTCCCCTGAATGTCACAGAACCCAGGGGTAATGTTATCCGTCTGTCCCCTGAATGTCACATAACACAGGGGTAATGTTATCCGTCTGTCCCCTGAATGTCATGGAACCCAGGGGTAATGTTATCTGTCTGTCCCCTGAATGTCACAGAACCCAGGGGTAATGTTATCTGTCTGTCCCCTGAATGTCACAGAACCCAGGGGTAACGTTATCCGCCTGTCCCCTGAATGTCACAGAACCCAGGGGTAACGTTATCCGCCTGTCCCCTGAATGTCTCAGAACCCAGGGGTAATGTTATCTAACTGTCCCCTGAATGTCACAGAACCCAGGGGTAATGTTATCTAACTGTCCCCTGAATGTCACAGAACCCAGGGGCAATGTTATCTAATTGTCCCCTGAATGTCACAGAACCCAGGGGTAATGTTATCCGTCTGTCCCTTGAATTTCACAGAACGCAGGGGTAATGTTATCCGTCTGTCCCGTGAATGTCACAGAACCCAGGGGTAATGTTATCTGTCTGTCCCCTGAATGTCTCAGAACCCAGGGGTAATGTTATCTAACTGTCCCCTGAATGTCACAGAACCCAGGGGTAATGTTATCCGTCTGTCCCCTGAATGTCACAGAACCCAGGGGTAATGTTATCCGTCTGTCCCCTGAATATCACAGAACCCAGGGGTAATGTTATCTGCCTGTCCCCTGAATATCACAGAACCCAGGGGTAATGTTATCCGTCTGTCCCCTGAATGTCACAGAACCCAGGGGTAATGTTATCCGTCTGTTAACTGAATGTCACAGAACACAGGGGTAATGTTATCTGACTGTCCCCTGAATGTCACAGAGGGGTAATGTCACACAGAATTTCCCCACTTACCTGCATCGCACCTCTTAACTCCCAAAATGACTGCAGGTTAGACCTATGAATACTAACATTTTTCTATTAAACATCATAATCCTATACTGTGCTCTACTATTGCCTTTACTTAATGATGTCTTTTATTTCAAGTTTATTATTTTCCTGTGAATTCAATCCAGATATATAATTTATACTGTTTATGATCACAAAGAGAGCTGGTTCCTAATAACCAAAGATCTGATTTCAAAAGATGCTTTCACAGCGTGAAAACAATTTGATGCGAGTCTGCTGTTAATCGAAGCTGCTGTGATTTACACTTCTAAGTGATCCACCCAGAATGGGTTTCCAGAGTGCGAGAGAGCGCCTGCAGCCGCCGATAAACAAACTTGCAAGTGAATAAGTGAGTTATGGTATATGTCATTAATTTTCACTATGCAGTAAACTTGACTCTGTGGATATATTGCCATGCAGAAAGCGTTTTCTCATGCCAAAACTGCAGGGCATGTTCTTTTATTAATAAATTGCTTCCAATCCTTCACTTGCCTACAATACTTTAAGGCGATAATCAGATAAAGTGGATTAGGTGTATTAAATAAGGCTAAACTGTGGAGAGTTTATAATAAATTGCAGTTTTGTGTGCTCTAAAATATAGTTACGCTTTGAGAGTTTTATCAGTACATTTTCAATAGTTTATGACTGGAAAAATCATGAGAAAGCTCTAATCGCGAGGTGTTGAAGTGTTGAATTATTTTAAGCAAGTTGTGAAATGTGGGCCAGTGAAATACATTTTTCACAGGACATGGACAATAGCATTTCATGTTTTTTTTATTTTCTGGTAAATGAACGGGATGTAGGATGAGATGCCATGGGAAGAATACTGTTGATGGTCAGATATTGAAGAATGAACCCCCTGCAGGCAGCTGTGGCTTTTACCTTGCTCCTGAGCAACGGCATTTTGCTTTTTTCGCCTTTGCCAGGGAAGGTACAGAAGTGTGGCTTCATCTGTATAGCCAGAGCTTACCAAACTTCAGTGAGATTTGGTTCTCTGTTCACCTACAATCTGTCGGAAACGTGTGTGGATGTTGCTTCTTATGGGATTAATGCTATATTACAAGGAAGTGTAAAGAACTCCGAAAAATGAACCTGGAAACAGTCAAAGAGCTGTCTTTCCGACATGGAACTGTCTATCCGACAAAGAGCTGTCTCTAATTTCAAAGTATGACTTTAGGGAAACATTTGTCATTTTTAATCACTGTCCTAAAGAAGAACAGAGTTTCTGAGATATTATGTGATCAGTCTGTAAATGAAGTAGCGACCTGACTCTACAGACTGACAGCAGCTGTCCAGCTTTGTGTCCATTCTCCGTTTCTGAGTGTGGAATCTGACTGTTCCAGAAGCTGCATTTATAAAATGTTGATGTCCAATACAAAGTCCATTTTGCAATATTCAGGTCTACACTAATCTAGAATTCCCAGACTCTAAATTGAAGTCACTTGTCTCTAGCTCTGTGCCACAGAACGATTGTATATCAAAAAACAAAAAGCGCATCTCAGCACATGCTAAAGTTTCATAACTGTTGGTGCCACCTCTTGTATGCATTGTATAGCTGCTCCCTCACTCTTTATGAGAGCCAAATAGAAGAGATTGGACATATTAATGCTGAAACAAGTGTATTTATAAGACACCCATGTATGCATGTGTCTGGTGGGTAGATATATAAACGTTAACTTGTGTGTCTAATGTGTATACATAGGGATGTTCATGTGTGTGCCTGGGTTGTACAGATAGTTTGTTTTTAGAGTTTATAGATATGAGTATGCGTGTGCCTAGCGTATGTGCCTCGAATCTTTTTCCGCTGTCTCAGAGTAGGATGTGTCACTGCTGATCACCTTTTCTCCCTCTACCACTTGTTGCCCTCCCTTCGCTCACATACATTTTTAACTCCTCTCTCTACTCTGGTACATTTCCCTCCTCCTTCAAACATGCAACAGTTATACCATTACTCAAAAACAGCTTGCTTGACCCTACCTGTCATTCTAACCTGTCTCCTGCCTTTTGCCTCTAATCTCCTTGAACGTTTTGTATTCTCTCGCTTGCTCCACTTTCTCAACACCTATTCTCTCCTAGACCCTACACAATCTGGCTGCCGCTCTGCTCACTCCACTGAAACAACCCTCACTAAAAATAACTAATGACCTCCATGCTGACAGAGACAGAGGTCATTACACTCTGCTCATATTACTTGACCTCTCTGCAGCATTTTACACTATGGACCACCCTCTTCTCCTTCACATTCTCCATACTCTTGGTATTCGAAACAAAGCTCTATCCTGGATCTCCTCTTAATTCTCCCATCGTACTTTCAGTGTCTCTTCTGCTAACACCTCCTCCATCTCTATCGATCTCTCTGTGGGGGTACCCCAGGACTCTGTCCTGGGACCTATTCTCTTTTCTCTGTATACACTTTCTCTAGGTGACCTAATCACATCTCTTGCATTTAAATATCACCTCTATGCTGACGACACACAAATTTACTTTTCAATCCCTGACCTTACACCTGCTGTACAGACCAACGTTTCTGAATGTCTCTCAGCTATATCATCCTGGATGACCCTCCACCGACTTAAACTTAGCATGGCAAAAACAGAGCTCCTCTTACTTCCTCCCAAACCTGGCCCTACTACCTCCTTCCACATTACTGTTGGAAGTACTATCTTTCACCCAATAGCACAAGCACACTGCCTAGGGGTCACCCTCGACTCGTCTATCATATTCTCCTCTCACATTTAAAACGTATCTAAAACCTGTCGCTTTTTCTTCCGCAATATTACAAAGATACGCCCTTTCCTCTGTTGCTCGACTGCAAAAACTCTGACTCGGGTGTGACGGGGGAGGGGTGCCAAGCGAGTTATAAAGGGGTCATCCCCATTAAGCACACCCTTCCACCATCTGGGAAGGGAGGGGTTAACCCGAAATGTACTCATAATACATGGATAAAAGGGGACGATAGACAGCACTCTGATGGTGTTAAATATATGCAATTGCAGGGTGCACGGAACAAAAGGGGACCCTTATTCCCCTGTATAGTACTAACAAATCTACGTAAGTACCAGCACTCACTGTCTAATAGCTAAATGATGAAAACAGTTGTAATGCAGAATAAACATTTAATAATAAAATGAACCAGAAATATATGCACTCCACACGAGCAGCTGAAGGAGCAGAGCCACTGAGGGTTTGACCACTTCATTTATTTTTCTCATTAACCTTTCACTGACTGTGTGGACTCTTGGTGCTCATTTGCAAGCTGCTTTCTTGCAAGCTGTGTTCAGCTTTAACTGTACTATTAGTGGATTCTTGCTGCCCTGCTATTAGCTGTTTAGCTGTATTTAGCTTACACTTTATGTTTACTAGCTATTTTCAGGGGTGTCTGATTTGACCAGGTATAAGGGAAGGGAGGCTTAGGGTTAGGGTTAGGGTCCTTTTGGACCAGGGGGAATGGGCCAGATGAAGAGGTAGACCCTCGAAACGTCGCCCCCCTAGCATACTTTCCGTTCTCCGTTTTTTGTGTATATTCCTTGTGTTTCATGTTTTTTTCCCCTTTTCCTTTCCCCCCCCCCCCCCCCACCCCTCACTTTGTGACATGCCCATTTCTGATACTGGTTTCTGCAAACACATTTGATTTATTTCTGGTTCATTTTATTATTAAATGTTTATTCTGCATTACAACTGTTTTCATCATTTAGCTATTAGACAGTGAGTGCATGTACTTACGTAGATTTGTTAGTACTCATAATACATGTGTTCCCCTGCTTCACAACCAAAAGGTACGTCCCTTGGTTATCCTATTCCCACATTTAGAGGGAATTAATGTATTTTTATTCCCCTGCCTCAGAGCAAACTGTGTTCTATGTGATAGAAATGTATATGGGTACAATTATTGGTGTTTGTACCTGTACAGTGTATGCATCAACCACATACACTGGGATCCAGTCGGGAGGGAAAGGGTTAATGTTAATTTGGTGTTTATAGCCCTTTGTTCCTTTTCCCGCCTTTGCAGGCTCCATTTTGCAGTCTCTCCATATGTCACCATTGCAGCCCCATGTAATCAATCCTATGGAGATTCCGGCGATTTGGGCCCGATATCGCAGAAGACCTGCAGGTGGCGCCCGAGAGGAGGAGCGGCGGTTCCCCATTGAAAGTAAATGGAGTCATGCATTTCAATGGGGATTCCTTGAAGTCGACCTCCGGAGACGAGCTTGCAGCCAGCCAGACTGCAAAACCGCAAGAGCGGAAACAATGTCTAAAAAGAGCTTTGATCAGGTCTCGGTCAAGTTCACGTCCAATTGGCGTGGGAACTTTTGTTCTAGGGCACCCAGAAATAAAATTTGTTTTGCCCCTGGCCCCTAGGAACCCCCTGTCACGGTAACTTATGACAAGTTATAATATACACCAAATAACTGGGTTGAACTGAACACGGCTTTAGATATAATAAAGTATATTTATTCCTTAGATTGGTACAAATAACAAACAAGAAGGTAACACTTACTTAGGGGGTTGGAATGAAGAAGTAATCAAATAGCAATTCTCCAGCAATCAGGAATCAATAGTTGGTATAAAAGAAGACATTGAATATAGGCTGACACCAGTTTATATATCTTTTCAGCCCTATCCTTACTATTGAGTGCAGGCTATTGGAGAACAATTACCTGCACCCAATCTCTAACGTGGGAACATTGTTAACCCATGCCCCCCAGCTAGATGGCACATGCGTACTGGGGCCCTGGGGGTCTCATTTCTGTAGCCCCACACCCAAGTCAGGGGCGCCAGCCAGTCTACCAGATGGTGTATCTGGTCAGGATACTCTTTGTTTGTAGGTGTGAGTTATGGCACCTACAAACCACTCAAGCCCTGCACTTCTCTGCCTTAATGTAAACAGCTAGGGAGGCTGAGCCTTTGATCAGGGGGTCTTTTTGTAGACATTAGGTCGCCCCCCTGACCATTTGCATTCCTCAGCATGCAGGAATCTTCGCGGGCTTTTGTCCCCGCTTTGAAACACAGTACAGTTTTTAATATACAGACATATTAAAATAACCGGTTCTGTTGGGCCCAGCGGGTCTAAACAGGCCAGTCCTTTATGCCGGAAGTGACTCTCCATTGTGGCCAAGTTTCAGCCCGCTGCGAACTTCCAGACCGGAGATACGCAAATGCATTTTAAACCTTTTATTTCTTTATCACAGGATTCTCTACTTTAAAATAAATCTCGGTTTTTCACTCATTTCCCATTGAAATCAACGGCTCCGCCGCCATAGACTTTCAATGGGAGACCTCCGCCATTGGCGTTTTTGGGTTCTGCCGCCATAGACTTACAATGGGGAAATTCCACCATTGGCGCCTATTGGACTTTTCCGCCATAGCCTTTCAATGGGAAATGCCGCCATTGATGTCTATGGGGAGAATCACTGATCTTCACCGTTGCCCATACTCCGTCTGGTTGGTCGGAGAGGGTCGGGAATGGAACTGCAGTCATTCCGGAACAGTGACTGCATGCACCCCAAATCCCAGCCCTCTGGTCCCTCCGGAACCCGAGATATGGGCTTATACTTTTCAGGGTTTCGGACTTAACCGTTTTCTCGCGCTGCTCTTCTTGCCGCCATTGAAGTCTATGGCGCGACCCCCTTGGCTAGCGCGACCCTTTCTGGGGGTCCTGGATTCTTGGACCCAGTGGTGGTCAAGTGTGGGGGAGCCTAAGAGCTAGGGGCAAAATAATTTTATTTCTGGGTGCCCTAGAACTTGGGGTTCCCACACCACTTGTCATTGAACTTGACCATATAGTGATGAAAGCTCTTTTTCAGACATTGTTTCCGCTTCTGCGGTTTTGCGGTTTGGATGGCTGCCAACCTGTTCCTGGAGATCGGCGTCGAGGAATCCCCATTGAAGTCAATGGGCCCATTGACTTACAATGGGAAACCGCCGCTCCTCCTCTCGGACGCCACCTGCTGGTCTTCAAGGGAAACAGGTCCAAAACAACTGTATTTGCCATTGAAATGAATGGAGCTGTAATGGCGGCCTATGGGACCCTGCAAAATGGAGCCTGAAAAGGCGGGAACATTAAACAAAGGGCTATAATCACTTCCTAACTATTAACCCTTGTCCTCCTGTATGGATCCCAGTGTGTGTGTGGTGCAGACACTTACATGGTGATAATACATTAGAACAGGGGAACACACATTTTCATGTTGCAGCAAGGTAAAAACCACATTACTGGACCGCAGTCCAGTTAACCCCTTGCCTCCCTGGTGGGGTCAGGGGGTGGCCATATGGGGTGCAACCCCTTTAATACCGGGCTAATCCCCCTCTCCCTCTACACCCCCTCACTCGACCCCAACCGGGTCCGACAATTAATGGCGATGAGAAAGGGTCGCGCCGGTTACGAGGGTCCTACCATTGACTGTAATGGCAGAGAAAGCCGCGTGTCTTTCAAGCACTAAGTGGAAAACAGTGGAAACTGAAAACCCATAACTCCGGTTCCATGGGGACCAGGTGGTTGGGATTTGGCAAGGATGTAGACACTGCTCCGGCATGACTACATGGAAATTTACAGCCCTCTCCCCTCAACCGAACGGAGTAGGGTTAACTGTAAAAAAAAGTGTATGTTTCCCATTGACTTCAATGGTAGCGGAGGTCCCATTGAATCCTATGGCAGCGCCGGCCATATTGATTCTAATGGAGGAAAGCCGAGTGGCTTTGAAACGTCTAAGTCCGAAAGTATATAAAGTGAAAACCCATATCTCCGGTTCTGTGAGTACCAAAGGGCTGGGATTTGGGTAGCATGTAGTTACTGCTCCGGCATGACTGCATGGCAATTTCCAGCCCTCTCCGATTAACCAGACAGAGTATGGGTTACTGTGAAAAATTAGGTTTTCCCATTGACTTCAATTGTGGCGGAGCCCATTGATTTCAATGGAAGAGTGAAATGCAGTGATTTCTTTTAGTTTATAGCGGAGAATCCTGCATTAAAGTTAATAGGGGATTTTAACTTGGTTTTGGCATCTCCGGTTCTGGGGGTCGTGGAAGGCTGATATTTGGCCACTATGGCAAGGGTCCTCCGGCATGAGGACCTAGCAAATTTCAGCCCGCTCAGACCCACAGAACGGATTATTTTAATATATGTTTAATCTTAAAATGTTACTCTGCATCCCTGTGTGACAGAGTCACTAACTCAGTAGGCTGTGACAGTGAATGGGGAGATGCTGCAGCCAGTTCAGAGTGTTAATCTCCTCAGACAGAGAAAGCACAGCTGAAGACTGATTAAACAGGGGCTGAACTCATCAGTGAAACAAGTGCTTTAAAAAGCAGGAAGTTGCTGACACAAGGTGAGCTTGTTTTTCCACAGGAAGGTGGAGAGAACTCTCCCGGCTTGGAAGCCGTAGCAGCTGCTGCTGCTCTGGTCCCCAGTCCTGCGAGGAGCTTTGCTGCTGGGACCAGCTGGGACCCCAACCCAGGATAAAGATAAACATTGCTGCGAGGCTGGACACAGCCTGCTCCCTGGAACCGTGTTCCTGTTTGCTGTTTGGAGCTGCAACAGATAAGACTTTATTATTACACTTATTGGTTATACTATGTGTTGCATATGTTTTGGGCATGACCAGATTAGCTGGCTGTCTTGTTAGTAAGGGCTCAAGAAGTGAGTTAGTTTCCCTAAAGGGAACAGGCTTTAATTTTCAAGAAAGTAGTTTCTTAAAGGGACAGTGCACCCGTACTTTATTTTGGTTGTGGCTAATAAACCACTATAGTTGAACATTTCCCATCGTGTCTAGCATCTTACTGACCCCGCCGCGAGGCCGTCCTGCCACAGGTGGTGTCAGAGGGGGGATGTTACGCCTCTGGGGGTCAGTAGATGAAGATGTGTTGAGACACTGAACTCAAGCGGAAAAAAAATGATTTTTGCTGAAGCGTGGAAGTTACAGCTAGCAAGCGCTGAGTGCAAATTTTGCCCCGTCGGGTATGTAAGGATTGCTGTGTAAAGCTAATGCCTTTTGCTGAAGTGAGTGAATTTGCAGCTAGCAAGTGCTGTGAGATAAAGTTTGCCCTGTCTGGTAAAAAAAGAAAGTGAAAATGGATTTTTGCAAAGAAGTTGCCCTAAGAAGAACCCAGAAGGTTCATAGATTGTAAAGCACCTACAGCTTACGTGTGTTGTGCAAAGTCTGCTCCATCGGGTGTGAGATTTTTTTTAAAAACAAAACGGGGTTTTAAAATGGCCGCCGTCATGTGTCAGTTTTGCAATGTACATAACCATACAAAACAGTGTCCCTTCAGGCCATACGATGATGATGATGATGACTCGTATGTGCCCCTGGAGGAGAGCCGTACCCACAGATGAATTTAGTATGCTGGGCCTGTCATAAAGTAGGTCACATGGAAGATGTGTGCCCCAAAATTTTCAAAGACAAACAGCTGCAAAAGCAAGCAATGCCCTATGAGTGCAAGCAAGATGTGGAAGCTGATACCAGTGAGTGTGTGCCCAGTACCACTGATGTCTCTGGAACTAATAAAACAAAGAGAAAGAAGAAAAAGAAAAATATTTTTCAAGTCACAGAGGAAGTGACCGAACCACTTGAGCCTGCGATATCAGGACAACAGGCGTCAGCAAGCCACCGAGATGTGCTGCAGACTGGAGTGATGGGCAGAATTGTCACAGGAACTGTGGCAAAGGAAAAGGAGGAGCAAAGGGAAGCTGAATCCTTGATCCAGGGAAAAGAGGCCTTAATTTCTGCACTCCAAACTGCCCACCGTGATTATGATGCCTTGCAGGAGCAATTGAATAGGGAGCGAGAAACGAACGCCGAGGTAAAGAGGTGTATACTCCCAGCTATACTTGAGTATGAGGAGTTAAAGAAAACAGAGCGTCTCTTACGGAGTGAGTTGGAGGAGCTGAAGACAAGCTTGGATAAGGCCAACACCGCAATTGCTAACATGGAATCAGAGAGAACAAGTCCTGACTGGAGACTATGCTATGAGATGTCCCAGAGAGATGTGCAAAACTTCATCAAAGACTTAGAAGTTTCTCAACAAGAAGCTAGCGCGCTCAAAACAGAGCTGGAGCTCTCATGCCAGGAGGGCCACAGTCTAAATACAGAGCTGGGTATGTTGAAGGAAACCCATGAGAATGCCCTGAGGGATTTAGAGACTGTGAAAATGGAGAATATAAACCTGAAGGAAGAGGTTTTAAACCTGACTGGTCAGGTCAGTGATGGGACTGAGAAGCTTCACCAAGCGCAGAAAGTGAAGACACAATTGGCGCAAGAAAAAAATGAAGTACAGGCTGCTCTGCACAATGCAGAGAAAATGCTGGAAAAAGAATGCCTCGCCCTGGAGCAGCTGAAGATCACGTTGAGCGCCACAAGAGCATCACTGGAGGAGGAGCTTAAAAGCCAGGTGACTCTGTGTGAGAGGGAACATGAGAAGGTCCAAAGACTGGAGCAAGAGCTGGAGAAGCAGAGAGGCAACTCCATCTCCATGAGTCAGTATGCCAAGGAGAAAGAAGCCTGGAAGACAGAAGCAACAGCGATCCTAGCAACAAGAACTGCAGAGCTCAAAAAGATGGAGGAGGCGTTGATGCAAACCCAGAGTAAGCACCGGGAAGAGATGAAGGCCCTGAGAGGGGACTGGCAGCATCAGATTGAAGAGCTGCAAACGCAGATGGCTGAGCACGAGATGCAGCACGCCAAGACGGAGGAGGTGTCCGTCCGTCAGGTGGCCTGCCTGATGTTGCACCATGAAACCGAGATGGCTGATATCCACAAGCGGCTGGACTACAAGACCAATGAGGGGGCCCGGCTACAGCTGGAGCTGGACAATGTCCAGGAGGAGCACCAGCAGCTGCAGGTCCAGAATAAAGAAACAGAGACAGATTTAAGCCTTGCTATAAGTTTGCTACGAGACGTAGAATCGCGACTCAATTCTAACGAAGATGAACTAGCAGCCGCACTGAGTGAAAGAAGAAAGACAGAAGGACTGCTTCAAGACCTGAGGAAGGACCTGGAGTCTGAGTGTGCTGGCCGCAGGATGGCGGAGAAACAAAAGTGTGACCTAGGCAAGGAGCTCGATTCTCTAAAGTCTGAGCGGGACGCTACGTTGGACTCTACTGCTGCCCAGCAGGAGGTTTCTCAGATGAAGCTGGAGGAAAAGCTTACAAGCCCAAGACAGACATTTGGGTCACTGAAGCAGTCCAAGGAAAAGGTGGCGGTAGAGATAAAGTCAAAGGATGATGAAGGGGAGGCTGCACTGGAACATGTTTTACCAGAGCCCACTGTCTATGCAGACTATCTCTTAAGTTATCTTCAAAACCCTGCTGTTCTCACAGAAGAACAAAAAGCGGATATGACACAAATTGAAGACATGCTGACTACAGAATTTATAGGTCAGCAGCTGATTCTTATAGTTGGCTGTCTAGATACCAGTGAAGAAGGAGGCAGGAAACGCCTTCTTTTTGTCCTACGAGAGATGCTTGTGATACCTAATACACCAACTTCCCTTATAACGTGTCTAGTGGAATTATTGCTCCGTATTGTTAAAGATGATGACCGGAGAATTCAGATTGTGGCAGAAATAGTGTCTGAGCTGCGAGAGCCAATTGTTAGCGTGGAGATACCAGCGGATGCCGCGAAATCAAGAAAATTACAGTTAAAGATTGCAGATTTAAGAGTGCAGCTTAACGAAGCCAAACAAGCCTTGGAGGACTCCATAGTTTTACAAGATTTCAGTCTTGTATCTGAATTAAAGGAGATAGTGAGGTACCAGTCCTCAGGCCCAGATGGCCTGGTAATTACCCCAAAAAGAAAATGCCTAAATTGGAAGGCAAGAAAAAAAAAGGGGGAGGGAAGGGCCGACGTCAGACATTGGCGACAAAGATGCTGGTGCACGGGAATGGTGCACGGGCCGCTCCACAATGTTTCGCTGGGGAGAGGGATATGTGACAGAGTGACAGGGATATGTGACAGAGTCACTAACTCAGTAGGCTGTGACAGTGAATGGGGAGATGCTGCAGCCAGTTCAGAGTGTTAATCTCCTCAGACAGAGAAAGCACAGCTGAAGACTGATTAAACAGGGGCTGAACTCATCAGTGAAACAAGTGCTTTAAAAAGCAGGAAGTTGCTCACACAAGGTGAGCTTGTTTTTCCAAAGGAAGGTGGAGAGAACTCTCCCGGCTTGGAAGCCGTAGCAGCTGCTGCTGCTCTGGTCCCCAGTCCTGCGAGGAGCTTTGCTGCTGGGACCAGCTGGGACCCCAACCCAGGATAAAGATAAACATTGCTGCGAGGCTGGACACAGCCTGCTCCCCGGAACCGTGTTCCTGTTTGGAGCTGCAACAGATAAGACTTTATTATTACAGGGGGGCTAGGGAAATGAGCTCCTGATTAGAATAATGCCCACCCCTGTGGGCAGGTATTACCTTGCTTCTCACGTGAGGTAACAAGGGGTAATTGGGTGGAGGTAATTGATAACCAATACCTGGCACCCAATGTTAGGGTATAGGGCTGAAACTCCATATAAACGAGTGTATGCTCTATGCCCAGTGTCTTCGTTGTGATTTCATTTTGTATCCTGTATCGTTAATGAATTTGCCAATCCAGATCCTGATTGCTTCATTGCCCCAAACCCTGAGTAAGTGTTCATATTTTGTATGTTATTTGTGCAATCTTGTGTGTTCACCTTTTTCAAGGAATAAACTTAATTTATCATATCTTAGTCGTGTTCAATTCAACCCAGAGATTTTGTGTATATTATAACCCTTCACAAGTTACCGTGACATCGGGCCCACATTCTCTCCCGTCTCGATTATTGTAACCTCCTGCTGCCCGGCCTTCTTGCCTCTCACCTGTCTCCCCTAAAATCTATCCTTAATGCTGCTGCTAGAATCACTCTACTCTTTCCTATATCTGTCTCAGCATCTCCCCTTATGAAATCCCTCTCCTGGCTTCCGATCAAATCTTGCATCCCACACTCAATTCTCCTCCTCACTTTTAAAGCTTTACACTCTTCTGCCCCTCCCTATATCTCGGCCCTAATTTCTCACTATGCACCATCCCGACTCTTGCTTTCTGCTCAAGGATGCCTTCTCTCTACCCCCTTTGTATCTAAAGCCCTCTTCTGATTTAAACCTTTCTCACTGACAGCCCCACACCTCTGGAATGCCCTTCCCTTCAGTACCCGACTAGCACCCGCTCTATCCACCTTTAAGACCCACCTTAAGACACTCTTGCTTAAAGAAGCATATAAGTAGCACCATGGCTAATACTATACACATGATACATAAAGCTTGGCCCCCTGCAGATGCACTTACCTGAATGCCCACCTACTGTCTATGTACGTTCTACCTACCAACCAATTAGATTTTAAGCTCTTTGGAGCAGGGACTCCTCTTCCGAAATGTTACTTTTATGTCTGAAACACTTATTCCCATGATCTTTTATTTGTATTATTTGTTATATATATGATTGTCACGTGTATTACTACTGTGACGCGCTATGTACATTAAGGGCGCTATATAAATGTAGCGCCTTTCCCCATAACTAAGGGAACTACCAGTCCTGCTGTCACCTGTTTGGCTACCAGAAGGTCTGAGCCTCCGCCACTGGAAGCCTGGGGTATCACATGTTCGCCTTGGTGCAGCGCCTTCACCGGCGAGGGATCCCAGTGGAGTTGGAGGAGCCCCTCACCGGAACCCATATACATGGTAATTACACACCGGTATATTATAACAGTATTTACTGAACACATATAATACACGACAACCATAACACGGCCATGCAAGGCCGCACCCACACAATAACACCTCCCGGGTGGAACCTCCAAAATACTGGAGTGCCTGGGCACTAAACCCCTTAGTGTCCACAAACTAGTCCCTCCCCAAAGAGCATGTGTGGGATTGCGCTACACACAGTGTGTTGGGCCAGTGGTGCACGTGAATCATACCTCCCTGGTCTCAGTCGAGACCAGGTAAACAATTAAAAAACTACGTGGATCCACGACATGATTCCGCATAGCAATCTACCGGTTCCTCTACTGTGGTGTTCCATAGGCGGATGCCTCTGGAGGGGCCACCAGCTGGATTGTTCCCCTTTAAAATAGTCTCTAATGATGTGGCCTTACTCTGATCACAGACTTAAGGCTGCACTTCACCTTCAGATGCAATGTCCTGCTGCTGATGTCTCTCACTGACACACTATTGGGGAATGATCCCTATCTAAGGCCTTTCCCTGCAGTATACACAATCTACAGTGAGTCGGGGGATCTATCTTGGACCTTATGGAAATGTGGCTAAGTCCAGTGGAGCACTGATCTCTGGACATTACCTTCACCCCCTCTGTCCTGGTCCCAACTAACGTGGTGCCTCAGCGCGCCAAATGTAACCAACTCTCTCCTTCGCGCTTCCAGGAGCTCTATTGGTTCTCCTGCAACACTAAGCCTATTCCTGATGGTCGCCGCACTATCTAGGACTGCGCATGCGCGAGCTTCAATGCTGTCATGGGAGACGTCTGTGGCGGGTAGGAACCCGATGGCCGGAACAGTAGGAGCGTAGTAGGGGTCACAAGCAGTGATCAGAGGCAGGCGGCAGATAGCGAAGTCAGGTAACAAGCAGGGGTCTGAGGCAGGCGGCAGGTAGCAAAGTCAGGTAACAAGCAGAGGTCGGCAACGAGGAGACTGGAACAGGACAGGCGAGCAGGGACAGGTCTGGGAGCAGGGACTGAGAACGGGAACAAACAGGGACAAGCCAGATAACCAGCAAGGGCCTTTACTGCGAACAGACTCAAATACAGGTACAAGAACAAATCAGGATCAGAGGCATGTGCATAGGAGTCTGACTTGAAACAGAGGCAAGGGAGGAACAGGAAAGGGAGGTTTATATATGCAGGCTGAGAGGGAGCACAGGTGCAGGTGTGTCAGGTATCAGAGTCTGGAATGTTCCTTAGTTTAGCAGCAGCAATCCCGGTGGACAAGTATAGGAACTGCAGGCTAGAACAAGACATTGAGAGTGACAGCAGGCTAGAGAATATGACATTACTCCCCCCTCCCAAGAGCATCCTCCGGACGATCCTCCAGGCTCTTCCCGGAGGCCTTGATGAAAAGTGGACTCAAGGTGACCCACCTCTGGTTGTTTGTCAGCGGGCAGAGGGTACTCCACAGGTACATTGGGTGCTGCAGGGAACCTCCGAATGGGTGCGTTCAACCCAAAAGCAGGGGCAAAGACATCAGGAACGTGGGCATCAAGGACGCGTGTAGCCTTTCCACATGAGTCAGTGGGGACACAGAGTTCGCTCTCCATGGTCTCCTCTTGTGACTGCATTTTCGTGGCATCACCGAATGAAAGACCTGCTATTTGAGTTTTCGGCTCTTGAAGCTGTCCTTCTGCACTTCTTTTCCCACTCAAAGCAGTTGTCAGTTCAGCTTCTTTGGAGTTGAGTGGCAACTCCATATCTCCCAGCTGACTTAGATCAAGGCTTATATGTATTTCATTTTTGTTATTTCTGACCTGTAGCTGCCGGTACTCCTCCCAGACCTTGTCCAGCTCCAGCTGCAGCCGGGCCTTCTCATGGGCTGTGTGATTCAACACTTTGCAGGCCTCATCCATCTTGACCTGATAGCGCAGTGTCAGGCCAACCACTTGACGGACGGACACCTCCTCCCTCTCTTTTTTGGCAAGCTGTGTCTTGAGCTCAGCGAGCAGCAGAGCTGTGATATGCTGTGATGTGTGTTCAGCTGTCAGCTTTAGCTCTTCCTTTTTTAGGTATTGTTGCAATTTCCACTCCTCAGTGAGAGATTCCTGGTTAAGTGCATACTGCAATTCTCTTCTCAGGACTTTCATCTCTTCACTGAGATCATTTTGATCTCGCTTCAATGCATCCCTCATCATGTCTTGGAGCTCTGCAAATTCCTTTGCTATGATCTCAGCAGCTTGTCTTTTCCAGGTCTCTTTCTCTTGGGTGTACTGGCTGTTAGGGATGGAGCAGTGTCTCTGCTCCTCTAAGTCTTGCTTCAGTTTCTGGACCGCCTTGTGCTCCCTCTCAAACAGGGTTACCTGGGCTCTAAGCTCCTCCTCCAGAGAGGCTCTAGTTATGCTCAGTGTGGCCTTCAGCTCCTCATGCTGCTCTTTGGGGACACACTGGGTACTCAGATACTCTTGCAGCATTTTTACCTTGTAGGCAGTCTGGAAACTTTCTTCCTGCAGAACTCGCTGCTTTTCCTCAGCATTCACCCATTTCTCTTTCGTGTCCTGCAGATGTGTATGCAGTTCTTGCAGCTGACTCTGTAGCATATTTTCTGCTTGTGTGCGCTGCTCCAGGAAGACACGTTCTTCTTGCAGCACTCTCTCTGCATCCTGCAGTGCTGTCTGCACGTCTATTTTTTCCTGGGCCAACTGTTTTTTCTCCTCTCCTAATTCATGGAGTTTCTTATCTCCTTCACTGACTTGGACATAGAGATTCTTGCACTCTTGGGTTACAGTTTCAAAACTGATATTTAACCCTTCGAAGATTTCTCTCAAGGAACATAGTTCTGTATTGAAGTGGCAACTCTTCTCCTTAGAGGCTTCCAGCTCTGTAGTAAGCCTGTGAACCTCTTTCTGAGATGCTTCCAGTGCTACGTCAACTTGAGCCATGAAAGTCTGGTACTGGGCAGAATCAGCGTAGGCCTTCTCCAGCTTACTTGACAAGATCACCCTGTCATTCTCCAACTGATATTTTTCTTTTTCCCAGTCACCCTCTGCTTTTTCCAGTGCTAATTGCATCCTTGACTTTTCTTCAATCAATAGTCTCTTCTCTTCTTCTGATTCATGGAGTCTTTTAGCTCCTTCACTGGCTTGGACAGAGAAGTTCTTACTCATTTGGTTTATAGTCTCAAACCTACTATTTAACTCTTCGGAGGCGTCTCTCATAGAACGTATCTCTGTTTTCAAATAGCATCTCTCCTCCCGAACGACTTCCATCTCTTTTTTGAAGTAGCAAATCTCCTCCTGGGAGACTTTAAGCTCTGTATTAAGCCTGTCAATTTCCTTCATAGAGATTTCCAGGAATTCGTTACTTTTAGAAGCGAGGCGCTGATCTTAAGCAGCATCAGCATATGCCCTCTCCAGCTCACCTGACATGACATCCAGGTCACTCTCCAACTGGTGCTTTTCTTTTTCCTGGAGAACACACTTAGCAATTGCTGAGGATAGACAGCTTTGTAGTGCAGCCTTGGCTTCTTGCACTTTATCTAAACGTCCATGAAGACAATCAATCTCTTTTCGTGCAGTTTGAAGTGTCTGAGTTAGGGCATCTTTTCCTGCATTAAATACATCGTTCTTTTCTTCCACTATTCTTGGGATAAGTCTGTGAGTTGCCTTAAACTGCAGCATATCTCTTTCATCAAATGCAGACCCATGGGTTAAAGGTTCATCCTTAATTTCAACTTCCACAGTAATACCTCCCTTCTTTTTCTTCTTCTTCCTTGCTTTGTATTGTATTGTATGTCTTTATTTATATAGCGCCATTAGTGTACATAGCGCTTCACAGTAGTAATACATGTGGTAATCAAATAAATAACAGATAATATAAATAACAGATCATGGGAATAAGTGCTTTAGACATTAAGGAAGAGGAGTCCCTGCTCCGAGGAGCTTACAGTCTAATTGGTAGGTAGAACGTACAGAGAGAGTAGGAGGGAGTTCTGGTAAGTGCGTCTGCAGGGGGGCAATCTTTATGTATCCTGTGTTCAGAATATCCACAGTGCTATTCATATGCTTCTTTAAACAAGTGTGTCTTAAGGTGGGTCTTAAAGGTGGATAGAGAGGGTTCTAGTCGGGTACTGAGGGGAAGGGCATTCCAGAGGTGTGGGGCAGTCAGTGAAAAAGGTTTAAGGCGGGAGAGGGCTTTAGATACAAAGGGGGTAGAAAGAAGACATCCTTGAGAAGAACGCAAGAGTCGGGATGGTGCATAGCGAGAAATTAGGGATGAGATGTAAGGAGGGGCAGAAGAATGTAAAGCTTTAAAAGAGAGGAGAAGAATTGAGTGTGAGATGCGGGATTTGATCGGAAGCCAGGAGAGGGATTTCATGAGGGGAGATGCTGAGACAGATCTAGGAAAGAGTAGAGTGATTCTGGCAGCAGCATTTAGGATAGATTGTAGGGGAGACAGGTGAGAGGCAGGAAGGCCGGACAGCAGGAGGTTACAGTAATCAAGACGGGAGAGAATGAGGGCCTGAGTCAGAGTTTTAGCAGTCGAACAACAGAGGAAAGGGTGTATCTTAGTTATATTGCGGAGGAAAAAGCGACAAGTTTTAGAAATGTTTTGAATGTGAGGGGCGAATGTGAGAGAGGAAACGAATGTGACCCCTAGGCAGCGTGCTTGGGCTACTGGGTGAATGATTGTAGTTCCAACAGTAATGTGGAAGGAGGTAGTAGGGCCAGGTTTGGGAGGAAGTATGAGGAGCTCTGTTTTAGCCATGTTGAGTTTAAGGCGTCGGAGGGCCATCCAAGATGATATAGCAGAGAGACATTCAGAAACTTTGGTTTGTACAGCAGGTGTAAGGTCAGGTGTTGAAAAGTATATTTGTGTGTCGTCGGCATAGAGGTGATAATTAAACCCAAAAGATGTTATTAGGTCACCTAGAGAGAGTGTGTACAGAGAAAAGAGAAGAGGTCCCAGGACAGAGCCCTTGGGTACCCCCACAGAGAGATCAATAGAGGAGGAGGAGGTGTTAGCAGAAGAGACACTAAAAGTACGATGGGAGAGGTAGGATGAGATCCAGGATAGAGCTTTGTTCCGAATACCTAGAGTATGGAGAATGTGAAGGAGAAGAGGGTGGTCCACGGTGTCAAATGCTGCAGAGAGATCGAGTAATATGAGCAGAGTGTAATGACCTCTGTCTTTGGCAGCATGGAGGTCGTCAGTTATTTTAGTGAGGGCTGTTTCGGTGGAGTGAGCAGTGCGGAAGCCAGATTGTAGAGGGTCTAGGAGAGAATAGGTGTTGAGAAAATGGAGCAAGCGAGAGAATACAAGACGTTCAAGGAGTTTAGAGGCAAAACGCAGGAGGGAGACAGGTCGATAGTTAGAAAGACAGGTAGGGTCAAGCTTGCTGTTTTTGAGTAATGGTATGACTGTTGCATGTTTGAAGGAGGATGGAAAGGTTCCAGAGCAGAGGGAGGAGTTAAAAATGTGTGTAAGCGTAGGGATTATAGTAGAAGCAAGAGGTTTTAGGAGATGGGAGGGAATGGGGTCAAGAGGGCAAGTGGTAGAGGGAGAAGAGGCGATCAACAGCAACACATCCTCCTCTGAGACAGTGGAAAAAGAGTCAAGGAAGGTAGGAGGAGAGTTAGGAAGAGGTGTAGGATGGGGGGAAGAAACAGAGGGGATGTTCTGCCGTATGGATTCCACCTTTTCCTTAAAATAGTCAGCAAAGTCCTGAGCGGAGATAGAGGAAGGAGAGGCAGCTGAGGGTGGTTTGAGTAGAGTATCAAAGACAGAGAAAAGTCGGCGTGGGTTTAACTTGTGCATGTTGATTAGTGCAGAAAAGTAGGCTTGTTTAGCTTGCGATAGGGCAGAGTTGAAACAGGATAGCATAAATTTGTAGTGAAGGAAGTCTGCGGGAGTGTGAGACTTCCTCCAGAGGCGTTCAGAGGAACGAGTGGAGGAACGCAGCTTTGAGAAGTTCTGAAGAATCAGTAGTACTGTGTTCACATTTACTGCTCAAGACTGTTTTTTGAGTGGGAGCCATAATTTCAGACATGGGGAAACCACACTTCCCAAGAAACCAGTAAAGAGGAAATGTGTCTTTAAAGCTGAAGCACAAGAATGAACAACAGAAATATTAGACACAGAGAGACAAGATAGGAGAGCTGACCCATTTGAGACCTTAGCATCAGTCACGGAGATATCATAAATGCAAGGGAAAAAAAACATAAACAGAGAAACTTGCAGTTAAATCTGAAACTTTAGAAATCAGGCATAGGGATATCACAGGTTGCAGAGAAACAAACTTTAGGGGAACTTGCAGGTAAACCTGAAACCTTAGAACCAATCATAGGAAGAACTACAGATTGCAAGAAAATCACAGCATGCAGCAACAAAATAATGGGAGCACTTTTGTCTTTTGAAATGGGGACCCTGTGAACAGCAGTGGTCCAACCAGGGAAAGCAGTAAATCAAAGTAACCGTCTTAAATAGAAATGTGAGTCTGAAAATCTGCAGTGGCCCACCCACAATGCAGAGACAATTCTTGTCCAGGTAATGAAAGTCTGAAAATGGCAAAAACAGGTACTGCAGGGGTTTTTTTTTTTTTTTTTAAAGGGAATTCTTCTCAGGGAGAAAGTGGCACAAAAAACCCTGCAGAAACCTTTGCAGCAACAAAACCTTCAGGATCCCAACTGGGATTTAAAAAAAAAAAAAAAAGTACTTATCTTCCTCCAAGCGGATGGGGTCTGCTGAAGCAGGAAGGCAGAGAATCTGTTCCAGCGAGATCCAGAAGTGGCCTCTGTTTTCTGTAACGGGAGACTCCTGTGGTGGGTAGGATCTCGGTGGCCGGAACAGTAGGAGCGTAGTAGGGGTCACAAGCAGCGATCAGAGGCAGGCGGCAGATAGCGAAGTCAGGTAACAAGCAGGGGTCCGAGGCAGGCGGCAGGTAGCAAAGTCAGGTAACAAGCAGAGGTTGGCAACGAGGAGACTGGAACAGGACAGGCGAGCAGGGACAGGTCTGGGAGCAGGGACTAAGAACGGGAACAAACAGGGACAAGCCAGATAACCAGCAAGGGCCTTTACTGCGAACAGACTCAAATACAGGTACAGGAACAAATCAGGATCAGAGGCATGTGCATTGGAGTCTGACTTGAAACAGAGGCATGGGAGGAACAGGAAAGGGAGGTTTATATAGGCAGGCTGAGAGGGAGCACAGGTGCAGGTGTGTCAGGTATCAGAGTCTGGAATGTTCCTTAGTTTAGCAGCAGCAATCCCGGTGGACAAGTATAGGTACTGCAGGCTAGAACAATTTGAGAGTGGCAGCAGTCCCGGTGGCCAAGCATGGGTACAGCAGGCTAGAGAATATGACAAATGCGCATGCTCGACGGACTAAAAGATGGCGGCGCCCTCTATTAGGTATCACCGCGGAGCTCCGGTGACCCGATTGCCCGCCCCGGTGGCACCCGCACACAGCTGCAATCTTCCCCACGGTGCAGTCCCCCTCGCGCATCCCGTAGGTGTGAGGGGGACCTGGCTAAATCCTCCCCCTGGTGGAGACTCCAACCCCCCCGCTTGGGAACAACGTGACACAGAGAAGTTATATAATAAAAATTATGTACATGTTATATAACTTAAAGAATACAAACTCTAAACAATATTGTACATTTCAATTAACATGTTTATAACTGAGGCTAGCTTATTCTTAGCTTGCTACTGAGACTCAGGTAAAAAGATTAGGGTGCTCAAACCCAGGGTGATTCCATCCAGTTAAATAAACAATAAATCATTAACCCTGGAGATACCAGTGGGAGTGGGTAGGTAAATATAGACTTGTAAGTGACAAAATGACCGCAGTCAATACTTAGCTATAAGAGTCTAATACCAAAGAAACCTACTCACGTCATCTCCAGGGGTGATTAGCAGGCGTGCCAGCCATGAAGGATCCGGAATCCAGGTACAGCCAGAAGAAAAAACGAATGGCGCACAGCCAGGGAGCCAGGTGTGGAGTAAAACGCTGTTCTTTATTAGTGCATGATGAGAGACAAGTATACCCCCTTGGGGGACAAAGACAGGAACCTCCTACGCATTTCGGACCTACGGGTCCTTTATCAAGGAGTAAGGGATGTGCTGGAGTAAGGCACCTTAAATACCTGGTTCATAATAGGCAAAAAATCTGTGAAAAATTACACCGCAGGCCCAGTGCGCATGCGCGTGACGTCACCCGTGGCGCCGCACCACCAACCCAATGGATTGTGGGTATGGACCGCCCCTAGTCGCCGTCCGCGCATGCCCAGACTGAGACATGAGGCCAAACATGACTCATCTAGTCTCTGTCTCTGCTCCTGCCCATAGTGACGTCACCGCGGGTATCCGATAGGTCGATGCACATCGCTGCACCACCAATGAGTGTGCTGAGCAGACGATGTAGCACCAATCAGACAGAGTCCCCTGCGCTCACACCAAGGCCCAGAACAGTACACAGGGAACTAGAACTGACAAAAACAAAGACCTGATTAAAGCACACAACAAGAACAAACTAATACAAAGACAAACTCTTAAATATTCTTGTTGTGAATGGTATACCTTCTCACTGCAGATCCCACATATAAAAAGACATACAATGTGACACACATAAACACACTATACAAAACCATATCAACATTATGCATTGTGCAACATCTCTCTTTAAAATATACGTGCAGAAAAAATATTTAAAATATTAAAAACAAAGTATACAATAATAAAGACCTTTTCTGTTATGTCTTCTATTCAATATCTCCAAGGGTGAGGAAAATCAACTGTATAATTCCATTGTAAAAATACACTTTTACATTTTTAACATCTCGTTTGCTGATCAATAATTTTTACTCAACATAGTTAATAGAACTTGGGACAATTGTATTTCTAGTTAATGGCAACTGCCGGATGAGTTGTAAATCATGAAGGGCTTCCAATAGTTTATCTGAGTCTGATGCAAAATTGGTCATAACAATAACTCCAAAGAATATTTCATACAGAGAAAACAGTGTTATAATAGGATAGTAATAATGTGATTTTCTATCATTACTACTAAAATATTGTTGGTATTATTTAATCAATTATTTATGTAAAAAATGGCACAGGTTCCATTCTACATTTAGACCGCAGGGAGTTCTGGTCTGAAGCATAAATATCCAGTAAGCCTCCCTGCGGTTCAGGAGGTTGAGTAGGTCACCCCCTCTTTCTTTTGAAAAGAATTTCTCAATTCCCTGAACTTTTAACCCATTGATGTTACCTTTGGGACATTGTGTAAAATGTTTAGAGACTGGGTGAGATGTATCCCCTTTCTTAATTAATCTGATGTGTTTGAGTATCCTGTTTTTTAAGGGTCTGATGGTCCTCCCTACGTAATTAATTCCACATCCACATGTCAGTAAGTAAATCACATATTGGGTGTCACAATTTATGAAAGACTTTATCGGAAAATCCTGATTGGATCTACAACCCCTAAAATGTTGTGAGGGAATCATAAATTGGCAAATCTTACATCCTCCACATCTATATGATCCCTTGGTTACAAATTTTCTAGTAGGTGGAGGGGAGGACGCCACGTAGCTTGGTGACACATAGGTAGCAATGGTTTTTGTCTTGCGATAAACAAAACGAGGGCCCTTTTTAACACAGCCCTTTAAGCTCCCATCCATTTGGAGGATGTTCCAATGCTTACGGATGATATTCTGGACTTTATTACTGCATCTATTATATTGCGTAATCATAAGTGGAACATCCTCTTTCATGAAGTCAGTACCTCTATTATTCTTGTTCTTGCTAGATGTTACTGAATCCTTAGGTGGATCCCCCTGTCTGTTTTTAAATAGATCCTCCCTATTGGTCAATGCAACTTCTTGACGAATATTAGTCAGACGCTCCATGTTGTAGCCCCTCTGATGGAAGCGATGGCACAATTCCTCAGACTGACGAGAAAAAGCCTCCTCTGTGGAGCAATTTTTCCTCAGCCTGAGGAACTGGCCCTTGGGGATACCTCTAATGACGGCAGGTGGGTGACAGCTGTCAGCTCTTAATAGCATATTTCTTGCATTAGGTTTTCTAAATGTCTCTGTTTGAATTTGGCCTTTGATGTCAATAAACAATCGGAGGTCCAGATAGTCAATGTGTTGTGTGTTATGATTGTGAGTGAAAGTTAAATTTAAATGATTAGAATTAATATAGTGAAAAAAGTTGTGCAAAGTGTCTAAATCCCCATCCCAAATCATAATCAGGTCATCAATAAACCTTCTGTAAAATGTGATATACTTCCGAAAAGGGTTAGTGCTCGAAAAAATAAACAGTGATTCCCACCACCCCATAAACAAATTCGCATACACCGGTGCAAAGCTCGTGCCCATTGCCGTACCCCGCTGTTGTAAGTAAAATATGTGATCAAATAAAAAATAATTGTGCGTCAATAAAAACTTTATGGCATCCAAAATAAATGCTGTATGGAATTGATTACTGTCTGGACCCCCGATAAAGTGTTCAACAGCTGCCACCCCCTGGTCGTGTCTTATAACTGAGTAGAGGGACGTAACGTCCATGGTTACCCAGATAGATTGTGGGCTCCATTTTACATTTTTTAATTTTCTAATGAGGTCCCCTGAATCCAACAAGAATGAGGGTAGATCCTTAACAAAAGGTTGCAAATATTGATCGATATATTTTGATAATCCATCTCCCAAAGATCCAATAGACGAAATGATTGGCCTCCCCGGAGGGTCGATCAATGTCTTATGGACCTTTGGGAGATGGTAAAAGACTGGTATGATTGGATTTGGATTCCACAAAAATGCACTTTCAGCTTTATTTAATACTTGTGTAATTACCCCCAACTCTAGCAATTCTTTATATGACTTCAAAAACCTCGCTGTGGGGTCATCTGGTAGTGCAGAGTAGGTGGTGGCATCCCCAAGTTGCCGGTAAGCCTCCTTGAGGTAGCCAGCCCTACTCTGCACTACCACCGCTCCTCCCTTGTCAGCATTCTTTATGACAATTTTAGAGTTCTTTTGCAAAGACAACAATGCCTGCTTCTCCTCAAAATTCAGATTATGCTTACCTACATTAGTTAGGGAATAACCCTCTGCCATGATACGCAAATCCCTAATGACCAGATTCTCGAACGTAGTCAAGAACGGGCCCTTAGAAAATTGTGGATCAAACAATGAACCTTTTTTGAGGTTAGACCTCCAATTGCTAAACTCTGGGATTACAATTTGTTCAGATGAGACATCATTGTCCTCTAATAATTCTTCAAGGTCCAATATGTCTTGAAGATCACATGCCTCTCTTGAACGAAGGAGTTGAGGCAGCTTGATCACCTAGTGGCGCATCAGAATCTTCTGGAAGTGGTGAAAGTGGAGCTCCAGGTAAGTCAATACCCCCCACAATGTCTAGTGACCTATTTTCTTTCTGACCCACAAACTGTGCACGTTTATGGAAAAATGATTTTAGAGTCAATTTCCTCACGAATTTGTGGACATCTATAGCGGTATTGAACAGGTCAAAGTCCATTGTTGGTGTGTATTTTAGCCCCTTTTTTAGGAGTGATAACTCTGCGGTGGTTAAATCTTCCCCCGAAATATTTATAACATCCATTTCCTGATTGTTACTCACTTCTTCCTTTTGGCCGGCCATCTGCCGCCCTCTCTTCTTCTTTCCTCTTCTGGCTCTTTTTGGTTTTTCTGGAAGAGAGGGAAGTTTGTTTGCTGCTGTTGATGTCTGGAGGAAGATTGTTGATCCGTTCCGCCGTCATGATAACTTCTTGTATGGTCTGCTCCTGTTGATCTTGGTCTGGAGGATTCCACTGGACCATCAGAATAGTGTCCTGATTTCTCTATCTGGAAAAAAGAGACTGAGTGCGAGAGGTTGTCAACATCTGAAAAATCAGAGTCTCCACTTGTTTGGTCATTATTCTTGGACTTAAGTATGGATTTACGCGGAGTTGACCGCATAACTTTGTCTCTTTGCTGGTAATTTTTCTGAGGACCCTGATTCCCCCTTTCTCTGATAGGGTTAACATGCTGCCAACTATATACTTGTTTCTTCTCGTAGTTAGTGCGGTCCCTATCATATTTGACCTGTTTTTTTGCAGTAATATCTTCCTCTGCTTTCAACACTGTTTCAGATAATATTCTATCGTAATTTTTAAAACCTTCCAAATCTTTAAATTTTTGTAATTGTGATTGGAGATCTTTGATTTGTGTTTGCAAACTTTTCCTCTCATTTACTTTTTACTCTATAATGAGTTCCATCAGTTTGAAACTGCACTGGTCTAGTGTAGAAACCCATTGTTGTTCAAACTGGGGGGTGGTGAACCCAAATGATTTATTGTTTATTGAACTGGATGGAATCACCCTGGGTTTGAGCACCCTAATCTTTTTACCTATCTAGCTTCCCTTAATTTGGGGTTAGCTCACCACAGTTGATTTCGTAATCTACAATCAAGCTTATATATGAGCAGGTGTATGGAATGAACTTTATATTTCAAACAAATTTACAAGTGCATGGATATCCTCCTGTGTCTTTGGATTACTTATAATTAGTGGTGTATCCACCTATTGCATCATTATGGCTGAGATGGAGGAAAATGAGATAGTAGACGAGGAATCAACAATGTATGCCCTAAACTGTTGGGACGACTCTATTAGAAAGAAAAGGGCACAACAAGTTTTTGAACGGGTAGTAGATGCTGATACTAAGGACATATCAGATTTAAAAAAACATTTTCAAAGATTGGAGAGACTTCTGATTTTGAATATCAGAGCCTGGTGGGATATCATCTCCATGGAAAACTACATATTGAATAAAAGGATCCCCAGGGGTTTACGTGTAAAAAAAGTTCCAACATTTGGGTTCACCACCCCCCAGTTTGAACAACAATGGGTTTCTACACTAGACCAGTGCAGTTTCAAACTGATGGAACTCATTATAGAGCAAAAAGTAAATGAGAGGAAAAGTTTGCAAACACAAATCAAAGATCTCCAATCACAATTACAAAAATTTAAAGATTTGGAAGGTTTTAAAAATTACGATAGAATATTATCTGAAACAGTGTTGAAAGCAGAGGAAGATATTACTGCAAAAAAACAGGTCAAATATGATAGGGACCGCACTAACTACGAGAAGAAACAAGTATATAGTTGGCAGCGTGTTAACCCTATCAGAGAAAGGGGGAATCAGGGTCCTCAGAAAAATTACCAGCAAAGAGACAAAGTTATGCGGTCAACTCCGCGTAAATCCATACTTAAGTCCAAGAATAATGACCAAACAAGTGGAGACTGATTTTTCAGATGTTGACAACCTCTCGCACTCAGTCTCTTTTTTCCAGATAGAGAAATCAGGACACCATTCTGATGGTCCAGTGGAATCCTCCAGACCAAGATCAACAGGAGCAGACCATACAAGAAGTTATCATGACGGCGGAACAGATCAACAATCTTCCTCCAGACATCAACAGCAGCAAACAAACTTCCCTCTCTTCCAGAAAAACCAAAAAGAGCCAGAAAAGGAAAGAAGAAGAGAGGGCGGCAGATGGCCGGCCAAAAGGAAGAAGTGAGTAACAATCAGGAAATGGATGTTATAAATATTTCGGGGGAAGATTTAACCACCGCAGAGTTATCACTCCTAAAAAAAGGGCTAAAATACGCACCAACAATGGACTTTGACCTGTTCAATACCGCTATAGATGTCCACAAATTCGTGAGGAAATTGACTCTAAAATCATTTTTCCATAAACGTGCACAGTTTGTGGGTCAGAAAGAAAATAGTTCACTAGACATTGTGGGGGGTATTGACTTACCTGGAGCTCCTCTTTCACCACTTCCAGAAGATTCTGATGCGCCACTAGGTGATCAAGCTGCCTCAACTCCTTCGTTCAAGAGAGGCATGTGATCTTCAAGACATATTGGACCTTGAAGAATTATTAGAGGACAATGATGTCTCATCTGAACAAATTGTAATCCCAGAGTTTAGCAATTGGAGGTCTAACCTCAAAAAAGGTTCATTGTTTGATCCACAATTTTCTAAGGGCCCGTTCTTGACTACGTTCGAGAATCTGGTCATTAGGGATTTGCGTATCATGGCAGAGGGTTATTCCCTAACTAATGTAGGTAAGCATAATCTGAATTTTGAGGAGAAGCAGGCATTGTTGTCTTTGCAAAAGAACTCTAAAATTGTCATAAAGAATGCTGACAAGGGAGGAGCGGTGGTAGTGCAGAGTAGGGCTGGCTACCTCAAGGAGGCTTACCGGCAACTTGGGGATGCCACCACCTACTCTGCACTACCAGATGACCCCACAGCGAGGTTTTTGAAGTCATATAAAGAATTGCTAGAGTTGGGGGTAATTACACAAGTATTAAATAAAGCTGAAAGTGCATTTTTGTGGAATCCAAATCCAATCATACCAGTCTTTTACCATCTCCCAAAGGTCCATAAGACATTGGTCGACCCTCCGGGGAGACCAATCATTTCGTCTATTGGATCTTTGGGAGATGGATTATCAAAATATATCGATCAATATTTGCAACCTTTTGTTAAGGATCTACCCTCATTCTTGTTGGATTCAGGGGACCTCATTAGAAAATTAAAAAATGTAAAATGGAGCCCACAATCTATCTGGGTAACCATGGACGTTACGTCCCTCTACTCAGTTATAAGACACGACCAGGGGGTGGCAGCTGTTGAACACTTTATCGGGGGTCCAGACAGTAATCAATTCCATACATCATTTATTTTGGATGCCATAAAGTTTTTATTGACGCACAATTATTTTTTATTTGATCACATATTTTACTTACAACAGCGGGGTACGGCAATGGGCACGAGCTTTGCACCGGTGTATGCGAATTTGTTTATGGGGTAGTGGGAATCACTGTTTATTTTTTCGAGCACTAACCCTTCTCGGAAGTATATCACATTTTACAGAAGGTTTATTGATGACCTGATTATGATTTGGGATGGGGATTTAGACACTTTGCACAACTTTTTTCACTATATTAATTCTAATCATTTAAATTTAACTTTCACTCACAATCATAACACACAACACATTGACTATCTGGACCTCCGATTGTTTATTGACATCAAAGGCCAAATTCAAACAGAGACATTTAGAAAACCTAATGCAAGAAATATGCTATTAAGAGCTGACAGCTGTCACCCACCTGCCGTCATTAGAGGTATCCCCAAGGGCCAGTTCCTCAGGCTGAGGAGAAATTGCTCCACAGAGGAGGCCTTTTCTCGTCAGTCTGAGGAATTGTGCCATCGCTTCCATCAGAGGGGCTACAACATGGAGCGTCTGACTAATATTCGTCAAGAAGTTGCATTGACCAATAGGGAGGATCTATTTAAAAACAGACAGGGGGATCCACCTAAGGATTCAGTAACATCTAGCAAGAACAAGAATAATAGAGGTACTGACTTCATGAAAGAGGATGTTCCACTTATGATTACGCAATATAATAGATGCAGTAATAAAGTCCAGAATATCATCCGTAAGCATTGGAACATCCTCCAAATGGATGGGAGCTTAAAGGACTGTGTTAAAAAGGGCCCTCGTTTTGTTTATCGCAAGGCAAAAACCATTGCTACCTATGTGTCACCAAGCTACGTGGCGTCCTCCCCTCCACCTACTAGAAAATTTGTAACCAAGGGATCATATAGATGTGGAGGATGTAAGATTTGCCAATTTATGATTCCCTCACAACATTTTAGGGGTTGTAGATCCAATCAGGATTTTCCGATAAAGTCTTTCATAAATTGTGACACCCAATATGTGATTTACTTACTGACATGTGGATGTGGAATTAATTACGTAGGGAGGACCATCACACCCCTAAAAAACAGGATACTCGAACACATCAGATTAATTAAGAAAGGGGATACATCTCACCCAGTCTCTAAACATTTTACACAATGTCCCAAAGGTAACATCAATGGGTTAAAAGTTCAGGGAATTGAGAAAATCTTTTCAAAAGAAAGAGGGGGTGACCTACTCAAGCTCCTGGACCGCAGGGAGGCTTACTGGATATTTATGCTTCAGACCAGAACTCCCTGCGGTCTAAATGTAGAATGGAACCTGTGCCATTTTTTACATAAATAATTGATTAAATAATACCAACAATATTTTAGTAGTAATGATAGAAAATCACATTATTACTATCCTATTACAACACTGTTTTCGCTGTATGAAATATTCTTTGGAGTTATTGTTATGACCAATTTTGCATCAGACTCAGATAAACTATTGGAAGCCCTTCATGATTTACAACTCATCCGGCAGTTGCCATTAACTAGAAATACAATTGTCCCAAGTTCTATTAACTATGTTGAGTAAAAATTATTGATCAGCAAACGAGATGTTAAAAATGTAAAAGTGTATTTTTACAATGGAATTATACAGTTGATTTTCCTCACCCTTGGAGATATTGAATAGAAGACATAACAGAAAAGGTCTTTATTATTGTATACTTTGTTTTTAATATTTTTAATATTTTTTCTGCATGTTTATTTTAAAGAGAGATGTTGCACAATGCATAATGCATAATGTTGATATGGTTTTGTATAGTGTGTTTATGTGTGTCACATTGTATGTCTTTTTATATGTGGGATCTGCAGTGAGAAGGTATACCATTCACAACAAGAATATTTAAGAGTTTGTCTTTGTATTAGTTTGTTCTTGTTGTGTGCTTTAATCAGGTCTTTGTTTTTGTCAGTTCTAGTTCCCTGTGTACTGTTCTGGGCCTTGGTGTGAGCGCAGGGGACTCTGTCTGATTGGTGCTACATCGTCTGCTCAGCACACTCATTGGTGGTGCAGCGATGTGCATCGACCTATCGGATACCCGCGGTGACGTCACTATGGGCAGGAGCAGAGACAGAGACTAGATGAGTCATGTTTGGCCTTCCTGTCTCAGTCTGGGCATGCGCGGACGGCGACTAGGGGCGGGCCATACCCACAATCCATTGGGTTGATGGTGCGGCGCCACGGGTGACGTCACGCGCATGCGCACTGGGCCTGCGGTTTAATTTTTCACAGATCTTTTCAATCTGCCTATTATGAACCAGGTATTTAAGGTGCCTTACTCCAGCCCATCCCATACTCCTTGATAAAGGACCCGTAGGTCCGAAACGCGTAGGAGGTTCCTGTCTTTGTCCCCCAAGGGGGTATACTTGTCTCTCATCATGCACTAATAAAGAACAGCGGTTTACTCCACACCTGGCTCCCTGGCTGTGCGCCATTCGTTTTTTCTTCTAGCTGCTACTGAGACTCATAATGGGGTGCCCCTAGTGAATCATATGCCACTCTAGTGGGAGGGCGTCTTACTCGCTGGCTCCTGCGAGTCTGTCTCAACGGCTTCGTCATGGGATAGGCTATCGTAGGCTTGAGACCTTGACTCTCTCATAGGGGGTGAACTTGGTTGAACAAAGTCTCTGCTTGAGTGAACATTGCCTCTACTTGAATGGACATTGTCTCTACTTGGCACAAAAACTTGGACTTCTGGGATCGAGCTGGCGACTTGTTGAAGCTGCTGGTGAGGGTACTTGAGGCACAGCCATTACCCGGTGCTCCTTCAGGAGGTGCTTCTCGTGGAAGACCAAGACTTATGCCCTGAGCACACAAGTTGGGTAAAATAAATTGTAATTTATTTCTTTTCAGACAGACACACAAATCTTCACAATATAGTCTCAATAAAACACTTTCTGGGATGGGGGAACAAAAACAATTGTCCTTGGAACGAAACAAAGACTCTGGGCACCCCTGCACACATGCAAGTGGGTGCGCAAAAAGATCCGTGTAGCAATTCCTGGCAAAGGGCGCAACTTGCCAGCCCTCTATCTCAACAAAAACAGGACAAAGTTCGTTCAGTCCTTACAGGGTTCGTTTGGGAACCCTTAGCTCTAATGAATTCCAGAAGAGGGGGTAAATCTTCGTTGCGATGTAAATTAACCCTTCACACTCCAGAACCGCAGACACTGGAACTTGGTTAAATTCAGATGAATCTGAGTTGGACTGGGCTGCAGGCATTTTTATAGGGTTCAGGGTCCTATCCTTAACATATGCACCCAATCCCGCTCATGGGAATATTTTCCCTACCTATCCCCGATTTGCCAGTACTTCGCAGATCTTATCCAATGCGTTTTGAAACCAGGAATGGTTTCTTAGTCAGGGAAACGCTTTGGATAAGATACCACTATTTGAAGATCTCTGTGACCTAAAGACATCCTGCTCCTCTTTAAAACTGCCGGGACCCGAGATCGGGTAGAACTGGCGGCCCACGACTTCCTGAGTCGCAGCGTGGTGATGTCACTGGCGGCCAGACTGTGTAACAACGGGATATCTATCCACAGAGTTCATGATTTTTTGCACCATCTCATGAAAGGACACTCTTGAGATTTACCAGCAGTACATCTGCACTCCTTGGGACTTTTAACCAACAGTTAGTCCACTGATACATCCTTGGATACCTACCTTGGGCTTTATCGTGACGACCCCTGACCCACTCCACCTGTGGGTTCACCAGATGACACCATGCTGGAGAGACCTGGTCATGCTGTCTGGTGCTTGTGTAACGATATCCCTTCAAATGCTGGCATAATTCTTTTTTGAAGTACGCAGATTACCTACCGTGTATTGTGTTGATTTAATAATATTTTATTTAATGCACTATGAGCGTTGTGCGCTGTTTTTTGTGTTTTTTTCTGGTATAGTTTAGGGGGTGTTTGAGCCATCCCTGTCTCTACAGCTGCAGATGCTCTCTACGATTAGGATCACGTAATTTCAATTTATTTCACCAATTTTTTTTCACCACCTCACTTTGGCTTTGTGTGATTTAATATATAGGTTGATTTTTAATAGCGCACTTTCACCCACTTTTTTCACGAGACCCTTTCTGAACCTGCTCTACTGTACCTCCCTGCCTAGCCTCCCCCAGGAGATCAGGCAGAGCATTGCTCGCCGGTTCCCCCAACAGAGGGCTGCAAATGGCCCGCACCGATGCCACACTCGGGGCTATGTACAACTTAAGCATGTTGATGTTATAAGTTTTATTTCTCCCTGTCTCAGCATCTACCTGTACAACATAGTTGCACTCATTCATCTTTCGTAGTACCGGATACGGTCACGACCAGGCAGCCATTAATTTGTTCTCCCGAACAAGTACATGCTGTCCTGGGATGAACTCTCTGCTACGGGCATTCTGATCATATCAAGTCTTCTGCTTGGTCTGAGCCGCCCTAAGGTTGTCCTGCGCCAACCCCATGAGCATCTCTAGCCGGTCTCTGAGATCTATCACATACTGAAGCACAGAAGCATCAGTAGTGGTAGTCTCCCCTTCCCATCCCTCATGGAATAGGTCCAGAGGTCCCCGTACCCTGCGACAATATAGCAGCTCAAAGGGAGAGAAGCCTGTAGATTCTTGCGGTACCTCTCGGTATGCAAACAGCAAGTGCTGCAGGTGAATCTCCCAGTCTTTTCCCTCTGCCTCTATAAAGGTTCGAGGCATCTGATTCAGGGTACCATTGAACCTCTCACACAGTCCGTTGGTTTGGGGCTTGTAAGGGGTCGTGCACTTCGCACCGCACGCATCCCAGAGACACTGGAGCAATTCACTTATGAATTGCGATCCCTGATCAGTTAGATTTCAGTAGGGAAACCTACCCTACAAAAAATGGCTAACAAAGCCTTAGCTACCGCCCTAGCATCAAAGTGGCAAGTGCTACCGCCTCAGGGTACCGGGTGGCAAAATCCACCACTGTGAGAATGTAGCGCTTCCCGGACCAGCTGGGAACCATGAGAGGTCCCAGAAGGTCTATAGCTACCCGCTGAAAGGGTTCCCCTATTACCGGTAATGGGTTCAGGGGTGCCTTCACACGGTCACCCAGCTTACCTACTCACTGGCAGGCATCACAGGATCGGCAGAACTCCGCCACCTCCCTTGATGCCCCCGGCCAGTAGTAATGCTGCAACAGCTGGGCTCACGTCCTAGCGACCCCCTGATGCCCCGCTAGTGGAATGGAGTGGGCTACCCACAACAACTGCTGCCTATACTCCCGGGGTACCACTAGCTGTCTCTTCCCCGTCCATACCTCACCTAACCCGGTGGTCCCTTGCTCTCTGTATAGGAGCCCGCGGTGCCACAAGAAGTAATCAGACCCCTTGCTTGGCTTAGACTCAGACGCCCGCAGTCTCATGCCCTCCAAGCTGGTATCAGATCGCACTGCATCCCTAAACTGGGCACCTAACTCTGGCCACCCCCGGTCACATCTGAGTCAGAGGGAGAGGGAACAGGTACAGGGAACAGTAAGTCAGTGTCAGAAAGTGACTGCATCTGTGTTACCTGTCTGGTCTCCGGAGAGATTGCTGGAACCGTGGATCCCAAATGCAGGGGGACAGGGGCTGGTTCTGCTGCGATCCTTGCTGACTGGCTCCTGGTAATCACTTCTACAGGCACCAGCTCAGTTGTAAAAACGCAGGTAACATGTCCTAGGTCGTTACCCAGCAAGACCTCGGCAACCAACCCAGGCAAGACCCCCACCTCCCTCATGCCACGTCTGGCACCCCAGTCCAAAAAGACCCGGGCAACCTGGAGTGACCACAGTCCTCTGTCTGGCATGGTCACTTGCATCCCGGTGCCCGGGAGCAAATCCTCTGGCCGCACCATATCAGGGTGAACCAGAGCCATGGTGGCAAGCCGGTCTTCGATGGTCACCTTCCGCAGATGCTTCTGCCGGACATCGTTGGGCTGCATCCCGACTGGAGCAACCTGATGTCCTCCGCTCTCTGCTGCTGGTTCCGAGGTGTCAAATGCAGTTTCTCCGCTGGTTGTCCCTCAGTGGGCTGGTTCCATGGCTATAGTTGGCTCCTCTGGGTGTGCCAGTCGCACACGGGCGACCGGCCTCGCAGCTGGTGAGCGTTGCCCCTGATGGGATGTCACGGGAGCTTGTGCAGGATTATAATATACACAAAATAACTGGGTTGAATCGAATGTGACTAAGATATGATAAATATAGTTTATTCCTTGAAAAAGGTGAACACACAGAATTTACAAATAACACACAGAATATGGACACTCACGTGGGAAGGGACAATGAAGCAATCAGGATCTGGATTGGCAATTCATTCAGCAATACAGGATACAAACGAAGACACTGGGCATAGAGCTTACAATCAGTTATATAGGATTTAAGCCCTATCCCTTAACATTGGGTGTCAGGTATTGGTGTCACGCCTGTATGCCCGCAGACCTGGCACGACCTCATTACTGAGGTGGGAAGGGTATTACCACACACCCACAGCAGTGAGGGCGTGCCCGGAGTGTGGTATGGCGTTGCCGGGCCTGTTGAAAGATAGTTAGTGATACTTGCAAGGCCTTGGGAGTATAGCCCTGCTTCCTATCTCTCGCAGGCTGCTACTATGTGCTGTATCACCTGTAGGCTCACAGGGCCTAAGTCTCTGCTACGGAGAGCCTGGGGTACTCACGCAATAACTTATAACGGGTGCAGCGCCTCCACCTGCGACAGCTCCCGCCAGTGGGGGAGTGGATCTTCGCAGGACGTATCTACAGTAATTACCACCACACAGCCCAATACCGTAACCAACTGTATTTACTTGCATATAAACCTCATTGACATACATACATAGCAACCCTCCTTCCGGAGACACTCTATTCCGCGTCACAGCGGACGCCAACACTTCCCGTTCCCTCCACCGGGTGATCCCACCCCATGCCAATCCCCAAGGGACAAGTCCTCCTGCTCACCAGTGAGCCAAATGTGTGTGTATGGGTATGTGTATGGGTGACTGTGCAGCCACTGTGTCCCAAATGAATGGATGGTACCATTGGTGCACTTGTTGAAATACCTGCCGGGTACTCCGGTACCCGGAACTGCTACACTCTTCGCAAAGGATCCACTCGAGGCAGCAGTCAGTCTCTCGCCTACGCAGCGGTCCAGGGCGATCCCACCCGGACACTCGTGACGGAATAGCGGAGTCTGAGCCCAGATCTCCCGCCACTAGGATAGTCCTGCTCCAATCAAATGGCACTATGGGGAACCGGAACCTCACTATGGAATTCCCTAGCTCTGCTTGTCTCTATGGTGACTCAGGGCCTAGCTGGGCCTGGGGCATACGGCCTGCGCAGGGGCGGTTAGCCGCCCTGACACCGAAGCTCCGTCTCCTCTCCTCTCCAACCAGCTCTGACTCCACGTGCGCGCAAACACCTCCTTTACTCTCCTCCACCTCCTCAGCCCATTGGCTCAATCCCGTCATAAGGTACACTGGCGACACACTTTATTCGAGCTCGGCTAGTCCCACGAATTCGGGTATACCCGGGTGTTTTGAGGTTTGTGACTGTTTTCTGCCCGAGTGCATTGAGTTATTTTCCGGCAGGGATTGAAGCATTTTATTCCCGCTGGCTGCAATACTGCACAGTACATATATATATACTGCATTACAATTCATGAATTTATGCCATCTGGTAGACACGTGAAGCATTGCAGCCTATTAAATCCTAATCATTATCATTTAACAGATCAGCCGCCCATCAGCCAGGCATGAACCCAGGCTGGGAAGGCAAATGCAACGGGGCTTGCCAGAGGTTAGGAGCGGCGCATTCCAGGTATCTGCCAGGTACATACCGGGTATTTGCTCGAATAAAGTGTGTCGGTGCAGTACCCCGGAGGCTGCTGGGACAAGGGTTGCTACCTCCCACCAATTAGCACTCTCCTCTTTCGCGGGCTTTGCAACTACATCTGTGCAGGTGCAATCTCCCGCTCTAACAGAGTGAATCAGTGGTCACTGCTACAGGAGTATAGGGTAACAATAGTGGTGTCCGTGCGCCAGAGTCCAGGGATCCAGAAGTCAGAGTCGTCAAGTTCGTAAGCCAAGTCCAGGGGTTACAGAGGTCAGCAAGGTAGAGTTCGTAAGCAGGGTTCAAGGACAACAGAGAGCAGGGTAGTCCAGGACGAGCAGAGATCAAACCAGGGAAATCCAGAGATAAGCAGGAGCAGGAACAGGCTGGAACACAGAGAGGAGATAAGTGAGGAGGAGACAGGGGAACCAGTAAGGGAGATCGCCTGCAGGACATGAGAGGTGGAGTCAGGAGACTGGAAACCCCTAGAAGAGGAGCGTGTGCGCACGCCCTCTGTAATCTGAGAGTGCGCGCGCACAGGCGGCGTCACGAGGTGCGCAGAGCGCCGCGCTGTGGGGACACCCGCAGAGGGGAATGGAGGGAACAGCTACCTGAGGTAAGGGAATGGGAGCAGATACAGAGGGGGCCTGAGAGTGGGGAACGCCGCAGCAGGGGCTCGGGAACCGGGTGGGTGCGCGAGTCTTGCGGGGCGCGCACCGTGGTACTGGAATGGCGTCAGAGGCTGCCGGAGAGGGACAGGTATGGGTAAAAGAAGGGAGGCTGGCAGGGGAAGAGACAGAGAGGGTACTGCACCGACACACTTTATTCGAGCAAATACCCAGTATGTACCTGGCAGATACCTGGAATGCGCCGCTCCTCACCTCTGACAAGCCCCGTTGTGTTTGCCTTCCCAGTCTGGGTTCATGCCTGGCTGACGGGCGGCTGATCTGTTAAATGATAATGATTAGGATTTAATAGGCTGCAATGCTTCGCGTGTCTACCAGATGGCATAAATTCATGAATTGTAATGCAGTATATATATATGTACTGTGCAGTATTGCAGCCAGCGGGAATAAAATGCTTCAATCCCTGCCTGGAAAATACCTCAATGCACTCGGGCAGAAAACAGTCACAAACCTCAATACACCCGGGTATACCCGAATTCGTGGGACTAGCCGAGCTCGAATAAAGTGTGTCGCCAGTGTAGGTGAGCGTGTGACATCAGGGACACATGAAGGGGAAGGAATCCCCTGAACCGTCACAGTATCCCCCCCTTGAGGATTGATCTCCAAGCGATCCAGCCACGGTTTTTGAGGAAATTTTAAATGAAATTGTTGGAGTAGTTTCGGGGCATGGATGTGACGTGCCGGTACCTACGAACGCTCCCCCGGACCATAGCCCTTCCAGTGGACGAGGAACTGGAGCTTGTTTCTAGACCAGCGTGAATCAATGAGGGATTGGACCTCGTACTCTTGTTGTCCTAGGGTGGACACTGGGTTGGGCTTACGGGAAGGATCCGGAAAATGCGAGCTCTGTACAAAGGGTTTAAGCAGGGAGACATGAAACACGGAAGGAATCCTCATGGTGGGGTTAGATCAAGACGATAAGCAACTGGGTTGATTTTTTCTGTGATTTTGAATGGGCACAGAAATCTTGGTGACAGTTTAGGCGATGGAGTTTTGAGCCTGATGTTCCTCGAGGACAACCACACTATGTCACCAGGCTTGAAAGAAGGGCCTGGTTGGCGATGACGATCCGCCTTGGTTTTTTGTTTGGCAGCAGCAGATTGTAGGGATTTGAGGATCCTTTTCCAAGAGTTCTATAGGGTCGTAACATGAGAGTCGGCTGCAGGAACGCCAGAAGGGGGAGAAGAGAGAGGAAAACTACTGGGATGGAAGCCGAAATTAATGAAAAAGGGAGACTCCTGGGTAGACTCATTTTTGAGAGAGTTGATTGCAAATTCGGCCCATGGTAATAGGTCCACCCAGTTGTCCTGTGAGCACGATACGAAACATCTGAGATATTGCTCTAGGGTTTGATTCATCCTTTCAGTCTGACCATTGGTCTGAGGATGGTATCCAGAAGAATAAAGGAGGGAAATTCCGAGTCTCTGGGAAAAAGCCCACCAAAACTTAGAGATGAATTGAGACCCTCTGTCAGAGACAATAGAAATGGGAACGCCATGTAATCTGAAAATTTCCTTGGAAAAAACATCGGCCAGAGTAGCAGAATTAGGAAGACCCTTGAGGGGAATAAAGTGTGAATGTTTAGAGAATCTGTCTACTACGACCAGAATGGTGTTCATTCCTTTGGAATTGGGCAGTTCGACAATGAAATCCATCTAGATGTGTTTCCAGGGTTGTTCCGGAATGGGGAGAGGCATGAGGAGGCCAGAAGGTTTGTGGTGGAGCGTCTTACTCTGAGCACATACAGGACAGGCACTGGTAAAGTTGAAAATGTCTTTGTTCATCCTCGGCCACCAAAATGTCTTTTTAATAGGATTCGCTGTCCTTTTGAAGCCTGGATGACCGGAGAAACAGCTCCCTCGATATATAGCACATTTTTGTGGTCGGTGAGGATAGCAACAGGTTCCTTGGTGCCTTCTAAAAGATGCCTCCATTCTTGGAGAACCAGTTTAATGGCCAAAAGTTCATGATTACGAACATCATAATTCCTTTCGGCAGATGAAAATTTCCGCGAAAAAAAACCACAGGGATGGAGTCTTTCTTGGGGAGAAGACCTCTGAGAGAGAACTGCACCAGCTCCCACGTCCGAAGCGTCGACTTCCAAAGTGAAGGAAAGAGAGGTATCCGGATGACGTAGGATGGGTGCGGACACAAAAGCTTTCTTAAGCACCTCAAATGCAAGAATAGCTTCCAGAAACCAGGAGGTGGTATCGGTGCCTTTCTTGGTCAAAGCGGTGATGGGAAGAGCAATAGAAGAATTTTTTTTGATGATTTTCCTGTAATAGTTGGCAAAGCCGAGAAAACGCTGCACAGCCTTGAGCGAATTTGGCAGCGGCCAGTCGAGAACAGCTTTTAGTTTTTCTGGATCCATAGAGAAATCTTGGCTGGAGATAATGTAGCCTAGGAAGGCAGTAGAGGTCTGGTGGAACAAACATTTCTCCATCTTGGCGTATAGGCGGTTAGAACGGAGCCTAGACAGCACCAGTTTGGTATGTTGAATGTGTTCCTCCAGGTTTTTAGAAAAAATGAGAATGTCATCCAGATAAACTATGACAAATGTCCCCAACACATCTCAGAAGATGTCATCATTAACTCTTGAAAGACGGAAGGAGCATTGCATAAACCAAAGGGCATAACTAGATACTCATAATGTCCTGATCGCGTATTAAATGCTATTTTCCACTAGTCCCTCTCCCTTATGCGAATGAGATTATAGGCCCCTCTTAAGTCAAGCTTGGAGAAGATAGAGGCCACCTGGAGACGGTCGAACAGTTCAGAGATTAAAGGAAGGGGATACCGATTCTTTACCGTGAACTTATTGAGTCCGCGAAAGTCAATGCATGGCCTAAGTGATCCATCCTTCTTCACGAAGAAGAACCCTGCCCCGGCAGGGGAGGTAGAGTTGCGGATGAATCCTTTTTCCAAATTTTCTTGAATGTAAGACGTCATGGCCTCAGTTTCAGAAATGGACAAAGGATATGATTTCGACTTTGAAAGGATGGTCCCAGGAATCAGATCGATAGGACAATCGTACGGATGATGGGGAGGTAGAACCTCAGCTTGTACACTGGCGACACAGTTTATTACACTGCGGCCAGATCCGCAAGCCGGGAGATTTCCCGGCTTGCTAGTGGCCGCCCCTCGGCGTGCCGCGCGTCATAGACGCGCGGTCACGCGTCTTCGGGAGCGTGCGCCCCCTGCACGCGCGTCCAGGGGCTCCCCGAGGGAGCCCTGGTGTCCCGCGATCGCGGGACAGCGGCAGGGGTTCCGGGGGACCCGGCGGACCCGGCAGCGGTAGGGAGAGCGCCCCGATCGGAGGGCGCTCTTCCGCTGCTTCGGCGCGCGCCCGTCACTCTCGGGCGCGCGCCAGGCTACTGCTGCGGCACAGAACGGGCAAATGCTCGAATAAACTGTGCCGCAGCAGTACCTTGTTGAACACATCCAAGTACTCATGATACACGGTTGGCAGGATCGATAGATTGGAAGGAACGGAATCCAGACCGGCAAGTACCGCAACAGGAGAAGCCGCAGGAGCAGAGTCAGCGGAGGAAGGCCACTGAATGGGCAGGGTACCAGTCCAATCAAAGCGCGGATTGTGGAGTTGAAGCCAAGGCAATCCTAAAATAAGTTGAACAGTAGGAGATTTAAAAATATCGAAAATTATTACCTATTTATGACCGTCGGCCAAGGTCAGTGTGAGAGGAATAGACTCCCAAATGATAAATGCTGGCTGGAGCGGTCGACCATTGATGGCCTCGAGACTAATAGGTGCTTTTCTCCTGACCATAGGGATTTGAATCTCAGAGGCGAAGGTTTGATCCAGGAAGTTACCACCAGATCCAGAATCAATGAAAGCTTTTACCTGCAGGAAAAGGTCAGGAACCTCCAGAGTGGCAGGAAGCAAAAACTTCTTTGGTAGATTTTCAGGGAGAGAGGGGCAAGGAGAGACAGTACCCAGTAGAAGCCCCTCTACCTTTACTGGGTGTTCCCGTTTCCCGGCTTCAGGGGACAATTCTGGAGACGGTGTTCCGAAGAAGCACAGTAGAAACAGAGTCAATTCAGACGGCGTCGCATTCTCTCTGCGGCCCGAAGTTGTTGGCTACCGATTTGCATCGGCTCCGGAGCCTCCAGTGTCAGGAGAGGTGGAGTGGATGACCTGTGAGAGACAACAGAGGAAGGAAGAGAGCAAGAACAGAGTCTCTCGTGCCGTCGCTCCTGGGTACGCTGGCCCATGCATACGCTCAGGGTAATCAACTCCTCCAGGGAAGAAGGCCGGGCATGAGTAGCAAGATCATCCTTCAAGGTGTCTGAGAGTCAGTGCCAGTATGCGGCGGCGAGTGCCTCATCATTCCATTGGGTCTCTGCGGCAAGAGTACGGAACTCGATTGCGTACTTGGCAGCAGATCTTTGGGCCTGTGAAATATGGAAGAGAGAGAATGCGGCTGTCTCGCGCCATGCAGGAGTATCAAATACTTGCTGAAATTTGCGCCTGAACTGAGGATAATCTTGGGTTAGTTCGCTCTTATGTTCCCAGAAGGAAGAGGCCCAAGCGAGGGCGTCACCGGTAAGCAAGGCGTAGATGTAAGCCACCTTAGAACGACCAGTGGGAAACAGGGAGGGGGACATCTCGAATTGCACCTCGCATTGGTTTAGGAAACTGCGGCAGGCGAGGTTGTCCCCATCGTAGCGATTAGGTGATGGAATACGGGGTCCAGAGCTGGCATAGGCCGTGGCAACCGGGGGTGCAGGAGCCATAGGAGTCTCCTGAAGGGAGAGTTTAGCCAATTGCTTGGAGACTGTGGACAGCTGATTGCTCACAAATTGCAAGGCCTCAAGTGAAACACCTGTATCCACCTCAGGGGGGTCTTCATTTGTTGGGATCTGCATAATGTCACGCCTGTATGCCCGCAGACCTGGCAAGACCCCAATACTGAGGTGGGAAGGGTATTACCACACACCCACAGCAGTGAGGGCATGCCCGGAGTGTGGTATGGCGTTGCCGGGCCTGTTGAAAGATAGTTAGTGATACTTGCAACGCCTTGGGAATATAGAGTAAGAATAGTGGTGTCCGTGCGCCAGAGTCCAGGGATCCAGAAGTCAGAGTCATCAAGTTCATAAGCCAAGTCCAGGGGTTACAGAGGTCAGCAAGGTAGAGTTCGTAAGCAGGGTTCAAGGGCAACAGAGAGCAGGGTAGTCCAGGAATAGCAGAGATCAAACCAGGGAAATCCAGAGATAAGCAGGAGCAGGAACCAGCTGGAACACAGAGAGAGCAAAGCATAGGACTGCACACACAGGGATAACAGAAGCTATGCAGAGCAATGATAGAAAGGACAGACAGGGGTTATAAAGGAGGGGAACACCAATAGGAGAGAGAGGAGGAGCAGAGAGATTTAAGTGGGAGACAGCAGGGATAGGTGAGGAGGAGAAGAGGAGGAGACAGGGGAACCAGTAAGGGAGATAGCCTGCAGGGCATGAGAGGAGGAGTCAGGAGACTGGCAACCCCTAGAAGAGGAGCGTGTGCGTGCGCCCTCTGTAATCTGAAAGTGTGCGCGCACAGGCTGCGTCACGAGGTGCATGGAGCGCCACGCGTGGGGTCACCCGCAGAGGGGAATGGAGGAACGGAGGGAACAGCCGCCGGAGGTAAGGGAATGGGAGCAGATACAGAGGGGGCCTGAGAGTGGGGAACGCCGCAGCAGGGGCTCGGGAACCGCGCGGGTGCGCGAGTCTTGCGGGGCGCACGCCGTGGTACTGGAACGGCGTCAGAGGCTGCAGGAGAGGGAAAGGTGTGGGTAAAAGAAGGGAGGCTGGCAGGGGAAGGGACAGAGAGGGTAGGTGAGTGTGTGAAATCAGGAACACATGAAGGGGAAGGAATCCCCTGAACCGTCACAATTGGTTACCAATTACCTACACCCAATTACCCCTTGCCAGCTCACGTGGGAAGCAAGGTAATACCTGCCCACAGGGGTGGGCATTATTCTAATCAGGGACACATTTTGTTGGGCCCACTCCCAAAAGATTGGCGTCTCCTAGTCTGCCTTTTGGGTCTCTGGACAGGAAAACCTTTGTCTGCAAGTGTGATTTATAAAACCTACAGAACTACTCAGGTCATGCTCTTCTCCGCCCTAGCATACACAATCATGGTGGGGAAGCCTTTGATCAGGGGGCCTGTTGTAGACTTATAGTCGCCCCCTGAACATTAACATACTGCAGAGCTAGTATCTTTCCCGGGCTTTTATGCCAGACACCAAACAGTACATTTCCACAATTATATATATATTAAAATAATATGTTCGGCTGGGCCGCGCGGGCTACAAATTGCTAGATCCTCATGCCGGAGAGGATTTTACACGGTGGCCAATTTTCAGCTCTCTGGGACCCACCGAACCAGAGTTATAATAAATTACTTTAAATGCACTTTTAAAGAAGCTGCATTTCTCTGCCATTGAAGTCAATGGCAGAAACGCAATTTACACAATTAACCTGCCTCCGTTCTGTTGCTCAGAGAGGGTCGGGATTTGCCATGCAGTCATGATGGAGCAGTGACTACATGCTGGCCAAATCCCAGCTCTCTAGTCCATACAGAACAGGAGTTAAGGACTTCAGGTTTTCACAGTTTTTAACTTAGCCGTTTACCTTACGGCTTTTACCTCCATTGGAATCAATAGGGCTGGCGCTGCCATAGGGAATGCATGGGCCGGCGCAGCCATAGGATTCAATGGTACCTCCGCTACCATTGGAGTCTATGGGCAACTCACACTTTTTATCAGTTAACCCTACTCCGTTCAGTTGAGGGGAGAGGACTGTAAATTGCCATGCAGTCATGCCGGAGCAGTGACTACATGCTGGCCAAATCCCGGCCCTCTGGTCCCTACGGAACCGGAGTTATGGGTTTTCAGTTTACACTGTTTTACAACATAGGAAAAGGGTCAGCCCTGCTCTACCTTAATATTCATCATAGTATAAAGACCGCGGCGGTGCACTGGGAAGGACTGATATGTTTTCAAAAAGTGATCAAGAGATGATCACCAAAAGATACCAATTTAGTTGCACTCAGCCTATTTATAGTATATATAGCTGAACCGTAGGTGTACAAGAACCGCATTAGTAAATGCAGACACCAGGGAGGCTCTATATACTTTCGTATAACGCAGGAATACTAAGCCTTGTCATACTACTAAGGCATTAGGATTGATATATGCCACAAGGGTATTAACCCGATGTATAACACATGGCACTCTATTTGCGTTTTTGAGTCAGTTTGTGTAATTTATCTGTGATGACTGTTGGCTAACAGCTTAGATAGCGTTTCACTGGTATATAAGTTGCTACTTCTGTAATTTAATTGGGGTAAAATATGTTATGAACTGCAATGACAATGCTCCCTGATGTTCATCTGTGACGGCTGACCTTAGAAACAGCTTAGACAGCACTGTATGGTCTATTGTTTGATTATATTGCATAAATGAAGACAAATGCATATACCTAATCTGAACATCTTAAGTATTTGAAGGATTAAATAATACATACATCTGCTGAATGGTCACAAGAATGTTATTGGATGTGTAGGATTCACTGCTGAAAGCAGAAGCAGACAAGCACACTTTTTTGAGCTGTCAGGATTGCAACACTATACCTTACTTTGTTTCAAACACTGAAACCGTTAGTAGCAACCATTTGATACTTTTCCCCATGCCATAACCCAAGTTTGGGTACTCTACACTTCCCAGACTATCTTGCATATATATCATTTCATAGAAAATATCACAATCAGTGGACATTTGGCACTAGGTTTGAATATATTTGCAGAGTCCGGTAGATACTGTGTAAACAAGAGAGACGTTGGTTTTAACTTTTTATTAGTGTGTTTATGTATATATATTTTTTTGGATTAGATGAGTCTAAATAAAATTTTATTATTTTTCTGTATTTACCTCCCTGGTGTCTGCATTTACTAATGCGGTTCTTATACACTGTTTTACACTTAGTGTTTTAAATGCCACGCGTCTTTCTCCGTCATTGCGGTCAATGGCAGGACCCTCATGGCCGGCGCGACCCTTTCTCGCCACAATTAATTGTCGAACCCGGTTGGGGCGAGTGAGGGTGTTCCTAGGGGCTAGGGGCAAAAATAATTTTATTTCTGGGTGCCCTAGAACAAACGTTACACACTCTAATTGATGGTGAACTTGATTAAAGCCTAGTTCCCTCGCCAAATGAGAGATCAAGCTCTTTCAAAGACATTGTATCCGCTTTCGAGGTTTGCGGTTTGGCTGGCTGCCAGCTCGTGCATTACTCCATTTACTTTCAATGGGGAAACTCTGCTCCTCCTCTCGGGCGCCACCTGCAGGTCTTCTCTGGTATTGGGCCCAAATCGGCGGAATCGCCATAGGATTACATGGGGCTCCAATGGCGACCTATGGATATAGTGCAAAATGGAGCCTGAAAAGGCAGGAAAGGGAACAAAGGGGCCTTAAACATGTAAATGCAATTAACCCTTTCCCTCCCGAACTGATCCCAGTGTATTTATTTATTTATAAAATATTTTACCAGGAAGTAATACATTGAGAGTTACCTCTCGTTTTCAAGTATGTCCTGGGCACAGAGTTAAGACAAATAATACATGGTTACAAATACAGTTACATAAATGAACAGGGTATACATTATATACAAGACATTGCATGCACAGTTAAAGAAAATATATGTTATGGGCGTATGAAACAGTTACAGACCAGGTTAAAATGTGAGACAGCCTTAGATTTAAAAGAACTTAAACTGGTGGTGGATGTGAGAGTCTCTGGTAGGTTGTTCCAGTTTTGGGGTGCACGGTAAGAGAAGGAGGAACGTCCGGATACTTTGTTGAGCCTTGGGACCATGAACAGTCTTTTGGAGTCTGATCTCAGGTGATAGGTGCTGCATGTGGTAGGGGTGAGGAGCTTGTTCAGGTAGCTGGGTAGCTTGCAGATAAAGAATTTAAAGGCAAGACAGGAAAGGTGAACTTTGCGCCTAGACTCGAGTGATGACCAATCTAGTTCTTTGAGCATTTCGCAGTGATGTGTGTTGTAGTTGCATTGGAGAACAAAACGACAAATTGAATTGTAGAGGGTGTCAAGTTTGCTAAGGTGGGTTTGAGGTGCCGAGCCATATACTATGTCTCCATAGTCGATAATTGGCATTAGCATCTGCTGTGCGATAACGCTTTCTGACCATGAGACTTAGGGAGGATTTGTTCCTGTAAAGTACCCCTATTTTGGCATAAGTCTTGGTTGTCAGGGTATCAATGTGCATTCCGAATGTTAAGTGTGAGTCAAACCATAAACCCAGGTATTTAAAACTAGTGACAGGGGTTAGGGTGGTGTTAGCGTTGGTTCTAATCAGGAGCTCAGTCACTGGAAGCTTTAAAAATTTAGTCTTGGTCCCAAATACCATTGTTACAGTCTTGTCAGTGTTTAAAAACAGTTTGTTTTGGGAAATCCAGTTTTCGAGTCTCAAAAAGTCAGACTGAAGTATGTGTTGAAGGTCAGAGATGCTATTGCTGTGTGCATATAGGATTGTGTCGTCTGCATACATGTGTATTGAGGCTTCCTTTCAAGCTGTGGGAAGATCACTAATGAACACTGAGAAGAGTAGGGGCCACAGAACAGAGCCTTGCGGGACACCACAGGTGATATCCAGGGAGTTGGAGTTAGCGCCTAAGATGGACACATGTTTGGATCTTCCTGATAGGAATGACTGAAACCAGTTTAAAGCATGCTTCCCTATTCCAGAGCTCTTGAGTTTGTTGAGCAGGATAGCATGATCAACTGTGTCAAAAGCCTTTGCAAAATTTAGGAATACTGCACCAGTGAGTTGTCCCCGTTCCATTCCACACTGGATTTCATTGCAAACTTTTAGCAGGGTAGTTACGGTGGAGTGTTTGGGATGAAACCCAGATTGGAATTGGCTAGGGAAATTTGTCTTGGTATAGAAATCGCTTAATTTGGAGTGGACACATTTTTCCATGACTTTGGATAGAATTGGGAGAAATGATTTTGGCCTGTAGTTTGAGACAGTGTTTTTGTCCCCACTTTTGAAGATTGGGACAACTCTGGCAGTTTTCCAGGTCTTGGGGATATGGCCTGTAGACAGGATAGAGTTGACTATGGACGCAATTGGTTTGGCAATGGCTGGGGCACCAAGTCGTAGGAACCTAGATTGTAGTAAGTCGGGTCCACATTGGCTGCTTAGTTTTAGTTTGAGGAGCGCTTGTGTAATCTCCTCTTCAGATACTGGGCCAAATTGAAAATTGTGGGCAGTGTTGGGAGGGGGTGGGGCTATGTGTATACTCCTAAGATGAGATTCAGATTTGTGCTTTGGGCTGCGTTTCGCTAATAAGTTAGTGGCACACCCCACAAAGTAATCATTGAATGCATTTGCAATGTCAGTGGGGTTTGTCAGAGTAATATCCCCCTTAGTGATATTACTTGGTTGTTGATGGTTAGGAGGCTGGAATATATTGTTGATAACCTTCCAGAAGTTAGCTGGGTTTGATTTATTTTGGTGGAGATTGTCAGAGTAATATTGTGCTTTTGCATGCCTTGTTTGCCTTGTGCACATGTTCCGCAGGCATCTATAGTGATTGAGATCCTTGGTAGTGCCAGTTACTTTGTAGCTTTTCCACAAGGCATCCCTGAGCTGGTAGAGTGCAATAAGGTCAGTTGTAACCCATGGAAGGTGGGCCCCCCGTACCCTTATTTTGCGTAGTGGAGCATGGGTATCGCAGAGTTTTAAGAACTCAGATTGGAAATTGTGAGGACTCTGGGATCGCGGCACCCGCGCCCTGGTGCCTCCTCACCTTCATTAACCCCCGCTGCCGTGGCGCGCGCCCCTCGCTGGCGTCACTTACCTCCGGCGGCTCTGGGGGTTCCCCGCCGTCCTCTGCGTTCTCGCGCTCCTGCGGGACCTTCCCTCTCTCATGCGGCTGCTACCGCTTACGAGCGCGCGCCCGTCTCTGTTACAGAGCATGCGCAGGACTCTTTTAATTTATTCACTGCTCCTGCAGTGAGGCTCCGCCCCCAACACATACACAAGGATCAATCAGGCATAAATACCACTCACCTGTATCCTCCTTTGGACAGCATTTCCAGGACAGCTCCATGCACTCCTCCAGGCCTGCCTCCTCTTCCTATTGGTCAGCCACGCTTTATATTGCCTGTCCTGTCATTCAGTCATTGCTAGACATAGTTTCCACTAGGATCACTATTCTAGCTTTCTCTCTCATTCACTCAGGTTACGACTTGGCTTGGCGGACGTCTTTCTCTGGCTCTCGACCCCTTGCTTGGATAAACGACCTTCCGTAATTCTCCTATCCCTGACCTTGGCTAAAACGGCAACGACGACGGCACTTCTACACCGGTCCCGGCAAGTATTGCTAGCTAAACGTCACCTGGCCTGCAGCGCCAAAATCACCACACTCCGGACACGCTCCTTTTGCTGCGGGTGCGTGTCCATATACGTTCCTCACCTCAGTAGAAGGGATGGGTCTGGTCTGCGGGCAGTACCGGCGTAACATTATGTCGATCCCACAAGACGCAGACCAGACTGATGTGGACTCTATGATGACGGCCATGTACCAACAGATCCAGGCCTTAACGGATCAAGTGACTCTCCTCTCCCAACAGTTACAGGACCGTACTCTACAGGCACCACCTGCGGCTGCGCCGCCGGCGCAGTCTGACTTAACTTTCACTTCATCCTCAGTTCCGAAGATTCCGGCTCCGAGGCCTTACGCAGGGGACCCCCACGCCTGTCGTGGTTTTCTCAACCAGTGTGAGATCCAGTTCGAGATGGCTCCGCAGTTGTATGCCACTGGCCGGAAAAAGGTAGCCTATGTATATAGTCTTCTCACAGGTAACGCATTGGCGTGGGCCTCCCCGATCTGGGAATTACGCCCTGATATTACCCGAGATTACGCGGCCTTCAGACGAGAATTCCGACAGGTCTTCGACACCCCTGCACGTCAAGAGACTGCTTCTGATTCCCTGCTGGAGCTTACACAGGGACGTCGGCCTGTGTCTCAATACGCCTTGGAATTCAGAACCATAGCAGCTGAGACTCATTGGGGTCAGGAGGCTTTAGTCTCCGTCTTCTGGAGAGGTCTATCGGATTCCCTGAAGGATGAACTTGTTTCTCACCCCAGGCCAGGACTACTGGAGGACCTCATCTCCCTGGCCAATCGTATGGATCAGCGCCTCCAGGTACGCCGCGCTCAGCGTCAGCATTCCCGGTCTACGCCTTTCCGTGCTTCCTTTTCCAGGTTCTCTGCTACCCCGAGACCCGTGTTCTCTCCGTTGCCGGCGCTGGAGGCCCCAGAGCCGATGCAACTCGGGGTCCAGCAACCTCGGACACCATTACTTCAACTTCGCTCTACTGGAGAGTCGTGCCATCATTGCGGATCTTCTGAACAGCGTACACGTAACAATCCACCATTTCCGGGAAATGACTAAACCCAGTGAGTACGAAGGGGCGCTCGCTGGGTGCTAAATCTCCTTGTCCCCCTCTCGAAAGGGAACTTCCCAAAAGACTGACCACTCCCGTCTCCCTTTCAGGGCCGACTTTCCGCACCTCCACGGCAGCATTTATCGATTCCGGCGCAGGAGGAAACTTCATGGATCAGACCTTTTCTGAACAAAATCAGATTCCACTTTCCAAAAAGAACTCTCCCGTTGCCTTGGTTGGGATCGATAATCAGCCTCTCACTCCGGCTTATATCTCCTTGGAGACCGGACCTATCACCCTTTCTACTCATTCGCACAAAGAGACTCTGGGCTTTGACGTTATTCACGCCCCAGGAACACCGATTACGCTCGGCTTGCCCTGGTTACAGAAGCATAATCCACTTATCGATTGGGTTTCTTCTAATCCTATTAACTGGAGGCCAAGGTCAGAGGAATCTTCCGTGTCTACCGAGCGATCATCATTCCTATTAGGTAACGCATCCAGTTCTCTGAGAGAGTTACCTTCTCCGTACGCAGAATTTTTGGACGTTTTTAGCAAGACACAGTCGGAGCTCCTACCCCCTCATCGCTCCTACGATTGTCCAATTGACCTGGTACCTGGTTATACCTTGCCTAAGGCCAAATCTTACCCTCTCTCGTTGCCCGAGACGGAAGCTATGGACGAATATATTCGTGAGAATCTCAAACGGGGCTTTATACGTCATTCCAATTCTCCTGCGGGGGCCGGATACTTCTTTGTCAAAAACAAGGATGGTTCTCTCAGACCATGCATTGATTACCGGGATCTGAACCATATTACGGTGAAGAATCGTTACCGACTCCCACTCATCTCCGAACTCTTTGACAGACTTCAGGGGGCCAACCTCTTCACTAAACTGGACCTTCGTGGGGCATACAACCTCATCCGCATCCGTGAGGGCGATGAATGGAAGACTGCCTTCAACACCCGTAGTGGACACTACGAATATCTTGTGATGCCCTTCGGGTTGTGCAACGCACCAGCAGTTTTTCAGGACTTCATCAATGACATTTTTCGGGACGTCCTCAATCGCTTTGTCATTGTTTACCTGGATGATATCCTCATTTTTTCTCAAAACTTACAGGATCATATCATTCACACGAAGTTTGTACTTTCACGCCTCCGAGAGAACCGGTTGTTTGCTAAAATGGAGAAATGCAGTTTTCATCAGTCCACCACTGCCTTTCTCGGATACATCATCTCCAACAGAGGTTTGGCCATGGACCCAGAGAAACTGAAAGCCGTCGTGGATTGGCCGCAACCCAATTCCCTCAAATCTATTCAACGGTTTTTAGGTTTTTCTAACTATTACCGGAAGTTTATCCATAACTTTTCTACCATTGTCGCTCCTATCACAGCACTAACCCAAAAAGGTGCAGATCCTTCAGCTTGGTCTCCTGAGGCACTCACGGCATTCGAAACACTGAAACAAGCTTTTGTCTCTGCTCCCATCCTTCGACACCCAAACACTAATTTTCCATTCACCCTAGAGGTTGACGCTTCGGATTGTGGGGCTGGTGCGGTTCTGTCTCAGAAATTTTCTCCCCAGGATAAACTTCATCCTTGCGGGTTTTTCTCCAAAAGATTTTCATCGGCAGAGAGGAATTATGACGTGGGCAATAGGGAACTTTTGGCTGTCAAAATGGCTCTTCAAGAATGGAGACATCTTCTGGAGGGGTCAAAAGAGCCATTCACCATTCTTACGGACCATAAAAACTTATTGTACATTGAGAATGCCCGTCGCTTAGGTCCTCGCCAAGCTCGCTGGGCGTTATTTTTCTCTAGATTCAATTTTGTTCTCTCATACATTCCCGGCACTAAGAACGTCAAGGCGGATGCTCTCTCCCGGCAATACTCTTCTGAAGAGAGATCAGAGAAATCCACTGAGTCCATCCTCCCTAAACAAAGAATCTTAGCAGCCGTGGCATTCAAGAATCTTGAGAAGATCATCAAGTCTCAAGAGAACCTCCCGTCCAGTCTTGTGGTTCCTAAAGACTCTTTGTATGTGGAACCCAAATTTATCCCTGAAATACTGGACTGGGGACACGCCGTCCGTTCGGCAGGGCATCCTGGATTCAAGAAAACCTTGGATCTCATCCGTCGTACCTTTTGGTGGCCCAATATGGTTAAAACCATTCTGGAATTTACACGGGCCTGTCCGGTATGTGCGCGTAACAAGATTCCTCGTCAGAAACCTCAGGGTCTTCTCTTACCTTTACCTATTCCGGAGCGTCCCTGGTCCCACATTTCGATGGATTTTATTGTGGAGTTGCCTAGGTCGAATGGCATGAATACCATTCTTGTGGTAGTGGATCGATTTTCCAAGATGGCACACTTTATCCCTCTGAAAGGATTACCCTCCTCACCCGCCCTTGCGGATATTTTTTCCAAAGAGATTTTCCGGATCCATGGGATTCCCACATCCATAGTGTCCGATCGGGGTTCCCAGTTCGTCTCCAAGTTCTGGAGAAATTTCACCAAGAGACTAGGTATCTCGTCTTCCTTTTCTTCTGGATATCACCCTCAATCCAACGGACAGACCGAGAGGGATAATCAATCCCTCGAGAAATACTTAAGGTGCTTCGTCTCTAATTCTCTAATTCTCAGGATGACTGGGCAGAATTACTTACCTGGGCTGAGTACGCATTCAATTCTTCCAGGAATGAGTCCACTCACGAGACCCCCTTCTTTATCAACTACGGATTCCATCCGGCTCGCCTACCTATTACCAAAGAATCCTCTGGGGTACCAGCCGTGGACGAACATATTGCTCTCCTACAAGACTCTTGGTCCAGAATACAATCTGCATTACAAAAAGCATCCTTGACATCTAAAAATCAGGCTGATCGTCACCGTCATCCGGCACCCGAATACAAACCCGGGGACAAGGTTTGGCTTTCATCCAAGAACATCCGTCTCAAAACACCTTCCCTCAAATTGGCTCCTAGGTTCCTGGGTCCCTTTTCCATTTTGGAGCAGGTTAATCCGGTTTCTTTTCGACTCCAACTTCCTCAAAGCATGAGAATCCCGAATGTCTTTCACACCTCACTTCTCAAACCTTTTATCTCCAGTAGCCTCTTTCCGGACCACACTTCTAAACCAGATCCTGTGATGGTACAGGGTAACGAAGAGTATGAAATACAGGCTCTACTGGATTCCCGTCTTTCAAGAGGTAAAGTCCACTTCTTGGTCCACTGGAGAGGTTTTGGACCCGAAGAGAGGTCATGGGTACCCCTGAAAGATATTCATGCTCCAGGACTCCTCAAACGCTTTCGAAAGAAGTTTCCATCAAAACCATGGAAGGATCGTCCTGAGGCCGATCCTGAAGGGGGGGTACTGTGAGGACTCTGGGATCGCGGCACCCACGCCCTGGTGCCTCCTCACCTTCATTAACCCCCGCTGCCGTGGCGCGCGCCCCTCGCTGGCGTCACTTACCTCCGGCGGCTCTGGGGGTTCCACGCCGTCCTCTGCGTTCTCGCGCTCCTGCGGGACCTTCCCTCTCTCATGCGGCTGCTACCGCTTACGAGCGCGCGCCCATCTCTGTTACAGAGCATGCGCAGGACTCTTTTAATTTATTCACTGCTCCTGCAGTGAGGCTCCGCCCCCAACACATACACAAGGATCAATCAGGCATAAATACCACTCACCTGTATCCTCCTTTCGACAGCCTATCCAGGACAGCTCCATGCACTCCTCCAGGCCTGCCTCCTCTTCCTATTGGTCAGCCACGCTTTACAGCACCGACAATGTTTATTCGACTAAAAACCGCACGGCTGGATGCGTGGCGGCAGCGTGGAGAAGCGTTGGGAAGCGGCTCGTTCGCGTGACGTCGGTGACGTCACAGTGACGTGCGCGCCCGGCTTCCCCGGCTTCCCCGACTCCCCTGAAGGTTTGAAATGAGGTAAGCGTGGGAGCGGGGATGCAGAGGGGCACAGCAGGAGCCGCTAGGGGGTCGGGAAGGTATTTAAATTGCGCGCCGATTGGAGGGGGGGAAAACGGAGGGGACGCGGCTGGATGCGGCTGGCGCACTGACTATTCTCAGCACCAGCCGGAGTAAGTCCTGGTCAACTGGCGGCTTTTGCTTCAATAAACATTGTCGGTACTATATATTGCCTGTCCTGTCATTCAGTCATTGCTCGACATAGTTTCCACTAGGATCACTATTCTAGCTTTCTCTCTCATTCACTCAGGTTACGACTTGGCTTGGCGGACGTCTTTCTCTGGCTCTCGACCCCTTGCTTGGACAAACGACCTTCCGGAATTCTCCTATCCCTGACCTTGGCTAAAATGGCAACGACGACGGCACTTCTACACCGGTCCCGGCAAGTATTGCTAGCTAAACGTCACCTGGCCTGGCAGCGCCAAAATCACCACACTCGGGACACGCTCCTTTTGCTGCGTGTCCATATACGTTCCTCACCTCAGTAGAAGGGACGGGTCTGGTCTGCGGGCAGTACCGGCGTAACAGAAATAGTCGAGCGCAGAATCAGGATCGGGAATTAAATTGATTCTGTGCCATTGGCAGTTGGTAAGGTCATCCAGAAACTGTTGTGGGGTAAAGTTTTTAAATGTGCTAGTGAGGAGAACTTTAGGGCTTGAATGGGGCGGTTTAATTTTTCTTACACAGTACACTATTGCATGGTCACTGAAAATGTCAGGAAAGATGCCAGAGGATTGGATTCTGCTGAGGTTTGAGGCGAGAATCCAGTCTAGCAAGGAATGGTTATGCGATTTCAGGTTTATCTGTGTGGGTTGGGAAATGAGTTGCGATAGGTTAAGTTACTTGAGTTGTATCTGGATTTTGTGGTTTTTAGGGTCAAGCCAATTGAAGTTGAAATCCCCAAGAACTAGCAGCTCACTCTTCTCATTCAGAGAGGAAATGGAGCCAAGAAATTGGGTGATATCAGTCAGGGATTGTAGAGGGGCTTTAGGGGGCTTTAGATGCCAGCAAGCAAGATGGGCTTAGAAAAGGGGAGGCAGATTTTGCCAACTAGAATTTCAAAAGAGGGTGGGCTTGGGGGGCATTTTAACAGTGTAAATTGTAAGGTGTCTGCAATATAAAATAACACCCCTCCTCCTCTCTTTGACCTATCTCTCCTAAAAATGGAGTATCCCTGAATGGCGATATTTGCATCAGGGGTTTTAGGGGTTAGCCATGTTTCTGTAAGAACAATGGCTTTGGGTTTATGCATAAGACACCAAGCCCTTAGTTCGTCCAGTTTGGGCAGCAGGCTTCGGATGTTTATATGGGCGACAGATAGCCCTTTTTGGAATTTAAAGGTGGAATTCTCAGGGGCATGGGACCGAGCTGAAATGGGAGGATCTGGGTTAGGTTCAATATCACCTGCTAAAGAGAGTAACAGTACGAGTAGGAATTTGGGTAGTTGTTTGGAAGTTGTAAATTTGTGGTGTTTGCCATTAGAGTGAGCAGTGGTTGTGTGCTGCTTTTTAGAGTTCTACACCAACATTCAGTAGATAGTGCAAGGCTTTTGAGTAGTCCAGGGTGTATGGTGATGTTGGGTGTGGACCAGGATGGAGGAGTTTGTAGTGGATAGAGGGAGTAACATCTCCATGAGGCCACGAGAAAGAAAAAAGTTAAGATACATAGCAGTTTCATTATGCCAGAGGTAGGCAGTGCTGCATGGATCTGCTGTGAGCAGAGTGAGTGTGTGCAGACTAAACAGCAGGGGTGTGCCTGTTCCTTGTCAAATGTTTAGCTGTATTGCAATGCTAGAGTCAATTCGGGGTTTCAGTGTATTGTGCAGTCAGTTTTGGGAGAGGCTGCAGTGAATAAGTTGTAAAGGGGTGAGGGGTTAAAATATGCAGGTTAGCAAGCATGGGATCATAGTGTGATCTAAATAGCTTACAGTTTATTGTCTTGAGTAAAGGAGTTTGCAGAAAGATGCAGTCCCCAGTCACCTCTAGTCAAACTATAGTCTAACTATATTTATCACTTAAAAGCTCACTTTAAATGACTCACTAATGCCAATGCAGTGCCTGCAAAATGCAGGAAAGGTATTGGTTTTATACAGCTAAAGCAGTCACACGAACCTCCCCCCGCCCCAATAAATCAGCTTGTTCCAGTTGGTCAATTCACAGCACAGAGTTAAGAGGGGGGGGGAATATCTTTTGATATTCAAACATACTAACTTATATCAATGCTAGAGGCCAGAGTCAATCTTTTAAACAGGACTTGCACATCAGGAACATACCTGTGAATAGAATGCAATGTATGTGGTTGCTGCATACTCTGTAAAGGTACAAACACCAATAAATGTTCCAATATACACGTCTTTCAAATAGAACACAGATTGCCCTGAGGCAGGGGAATAAAAATACATGAAATCCCTCTAAATGTAGGAATAGGATAACCAAGGAACAGGGTAACATATGTATTATAAGTACATTTCTGGTTAACCCCTCACTTCCCAGATGGTGGAAGGGGGTGCCTAATGGGGGTGACACCTTTTTACTCACTTGGCACCCCTCCCCCGTCACATGGAGTCCCTTGGACCGGTCCCAGTCCAGGCAATCTGGCCTGAGATACCCGACCTTATTGCACGAGTAACACCACCTCTCATGCTTGAACTCTGTAGCCTTGGGTGCGCTGCTCGTTGCCGCAGGCTGGTGTGTCCATTGAGGGGTTAGTCTTAGCGCTCTGGGCCGTGCGCCCGCTCCTTTGGGTGCTACTGGGTCCTTCATTGCAACTTGACTGGCCACATACTCATCTGCTATTTTCGCTGCTTCCTCATAGGTCGGAGGCTTATGATCCTAGACCCATGCCCTCATGTCCGAGGGAAGCTGCTGCAGCAGCTACTCTTGAAAGAATCAGTCCAGCAGGGTATAGAATTTTGTAACCCCATTCCCCTCCACCCACTGAGTCCCGCGTAGAGCCATCCGACCGGCAGGGGTACTGTATGACTCCCCGGGGAGTACACCCCCGTCCGGAACTTGCCCCTGTAAGATTCGGGATCAAGGCATGCTGGGTCAGCAGCTTGCTCTTTACATGACCGTAGTCATCGGCATCCACGCGTGGAATACCCATCACAGTCCGTTTGGCTTTTCCAGATAACAGTGGTCGCAGTCTGACCACCCAGTCCCTTCTTGGAATACGGAACCAGGAACACTGTGTCTCGAAGTCATTCAGGAATGCATCTAGGTCATCTGTGCCATCCACGATCTTGCTGAAGCTGTGATGATCTGCCCGGGAAAGCCCTTGTTCCCCGTTTTCAAGGTAAGAGTTGTGGGTTCTTCCGAGCAGTGCTGTCAGGAGCTGTACCCGCTCCGCAGTGCTAACACCCATTCCCCATCTAGCCAGAAGTGCAGTGAGCCCAGGAACGGCATGCTCTGCAGCCGCAGCTGCTACTTCGTCCGCAACCCCTGGCGCCAAACCACCCACAACCAGGGGGTCACTAGCACTCTCTTCATGTCCTTGCAGCCCCGGAGCTGGAGGGACCTCCTGCACTCCGGACTGAATAGCGGCCACCACCCCAGCAGCTACGGGGACTTGCCCCTCTGGTAGGACCATGCGGTCCTCATGACGCTCCAAATCCTCCTCCAGTTGTTCCTTCGACCGCCCATCTGTCGGTAAACCATACCCCGCACATTTCTCCACGACCTTCTTTCTGGTCCATGACTGGAACTTTCCTGAGCGGTTACTCATGGTGCCTTCGGGGTATGGGTAAAGGGAGAGTGAAGTCTCTCGTGCTCTTTAGAAGTGTGTCTTTTTCTACTTGTCAGAAGAGCTCGCATGCTACGAGGTCCTCACTATACTACAGAATCCTGCAGGAGACTATAGTATAGGTTCAATCAGTATCCCACACGCTGCCACCAGTTATTTAAAAGCCTGTCACGATGGACACCAACTTTACCAACACATTTATATTTCTGGGTACTCGATTGAACAGAATAAGTTGCAAATAAATTGTGATTTATTTCCTTAATAGACAAACACACGACATCTGCAGAATACACTTAAAACAACACTTACTGGGATAAGGGAACAAAATAAATTGTCCTTTGCCTGCAAGCGCAAGAAATGCAGTCTTGATTTAAAGGTCCCGTGGCCAGATCGCTAGTTGCCGATCTAATAACTCAGCCACCTCAAAGAATTTCGTAGAGATTCGTTAGAATTCGTTCCACAGTCACCAGGGCTAACGAACTCCGAAGTTTGGGGCAAATCCTTAGTTACGTTGTTATTAACCCTTTCTCTCCGGGACCGGTTGCCGCTGTGCTGGAACAAAGTCTTGCATATTCACATCATGGATCAAGAATCATGTATCAACACTGGGGATACCTCGGGAGCCGCAGTTATAAACTGGCCAACGCTATCTCTAACATGTGGACCCAATCCCCTCGTGGGAACAATTTAACCCACCAATGGCCGTGTTGCCCACAGTTCATAAGACCGGGCAAAAAGGCTTTCCGGTGTGCAAAGCGCATGGGTCAGTTTGACACCCATGCCACTTAGCATACCTGGGATACACCCATACCTTGGTGCCTCTGAGTCTGGGATTTGGCCCAGAGGTGTCAATGACCCGGTATCTGTTATACATCAGAATGCCGGCCGTGCATACATTATGGGTCTCTGGGCCTTTTCATCCCTGCCACTTTGTTAGACTGGGGGTTGCCATCTCAGCAAGACCCCTTTGAAGTGCAGGCATGAAAATACTCCCAGCTCATTCACCCATATGACATCTGTATGTCTGAGGAATTTGTTCCCAGGCTTACAGAACAGACCCTGCCAGTACATTTTAAATCTACAGTTTTTACACAGTTTATTAAACATAATGTTCTGCTTGTGTTACAACTGTAATTTCTATTTGTAGGGGCATGTAGTGTTTAATCATACTTGCACCCCAAAAATCAGGGTGCTGGGTGCTCTCGTTCCCGAGTTAGCCTTTGTAATTGAAAAGCCGGGCCAGGGGAAGCGAAGTTCCCGCACTTCTCACGTCAATTGACTTGCTTCCCACGGCAATAGACTTTCTGCCTAAGTTACAAAGTTAACGAGGGACGGATACATTTTATCGGTAAAACACTTGAGATTCTAACCGCAACCACTTATTCATTAACTTGTGGTTACGGGTCAAACCGATATTAATGGATACCCATCTCACAGACGGCCCTTTAAACTTTTGCCACGCGTCTTCAATCAGCGCTAGCGTTGGGCGCTCACTGCGCCCTCTTGTGTCTGTGAAAGGGTATAACAGGCAATGCATTTTTCTTTTAACACAGCAGGCAGGGAATAGCCTGCAAATGGGGGATAAAAACGGCTGGGACAGGGCAAACCCAATGCATGGCACATAAGTTTAATCCCTTCAATGCGATGGGCGGATGACCAGCCAGGTATAATTCCTTTATTCAGGCCTGATCACCTCCAACCTCGTCACAGCGTACGCAACTTACTAATACCGAGCACCATACTCTGTCTGTGTCTGTGCGGCAACCTAAGATTTTTGCGTCCTATAGGCGCTGAGTACTGACCCAGTAGGAGGCATATGTCATAGGAGGAGGTGTCAACACGGACTTGTCCCACAGCAAGCGTCTGTTACGGCGGGACTTGCCTCTTCAATGCCCATTCATAGACGTCCCGGCGGGAATGTAATGATAGGGGGAATTACATAATTTAGTAGCTAAGTTCGAGCACACCAGGTATGAGAATCTCAGCAGCGCCTCCAAATGTAGCACCCTTTCCCTATAACTAAGGGAACTACCAGTGCTGCTATCACCTGTTTGGCTACCAGAAGGTCTGAGCCTCTGCCACTGGGAGCCTGGGGTATCACGTGTTCACCTTGGTGCAGCGACTCCACCGGCGAGGGATCCCAGCGTAGTCGGAGGAGCCCCTCACCAGAACTAATATACACAGTAAATACATGTAGGTATATTATAACAGTATTTTCTGAACACATATAATACACGACAAGCATAACGCGGCCATGCAAGGCTGCACCCACACAATAACACCTCCTGGGTGGAACCTCCAAAATACTGAAGTGCCTGGGCACTAAACCCCTTAGTGTCCACAAACTAGTCCCTCCCCAAAGAGCATGTGTGGGATTGCGCTACACACAGTGTGTTGGGCCGGTTCCTCGACTGTGTTGATCCGTAGACAGATGCCTCTGGAGGGGCCTCCAGCTGTATTGTACCCCTTTAAAATAGTCTCTGATGATGTGGCCTTACTCTGATCACAGATTTAAGGCCGCACTTCACCTTCAGATGCAATGTCCTGCTGCTGATGTCTCTCACTAACACACTACTGGGGAAGGATCCCTATCTAAGGCCTTTCCCTGCAGTATACACAATCTACAGTGAGTTAGGGGACCTATCTTGGATCTTGGGGAAATCTGGCCAAGTCCAGTGGAGCACTGCTCTCTGGACATTACCTTCACCCTCTCTGTCCTTGTCCCAACTAACATGGTGTCTCAGCGCGCCAAATGTAACCAACTCTCTCCTTCGCGCTTCCAGGAGCCCTATTGGTGCTCCTGAAACACATGTCTAGCAGCCCCTGAGGCTGCTGGGACTTGTAGTCCCCTCACTAAGCCTATTCCTGATGGCCGTCGCACTATCTAGCACTTCGCATGCACGAGCTTCAATGTGCATGCTCGACAGACTAAAACATGGCGGCGCCCTCTATTAGGTACCACCACGGAGCTCCAGCGACCCGATCACCCCCCAGTGGCACCCACATACAGCCACAATCTTCCCTACGGTGCCGCCCCCCTCGCACAGCCCGTAGGTAAGAGGTGGACATGGCTACATAAATAATGACATACATAAAACATACATGTGCGAGTGAAAGAGAACTGCTGTTGAGTATCAGCTAGAGGAGAACTAGAATATAAATAGTTTCACACTGGTAAGGATTCAGTTAGCCAGAAATTTCTTGACAATCTAATAAAGATATGTTCCTCAGTTGTTTCTGTGAACTTCGGAGTAAAATGAGTAAACAGGACGATAACGCCGTAACAATGCATTTTAGAGAGTATTGACATAGTTCACTAATATGACTGAAATGCGTTGGTATTGAGGCAGGTAAAGTTGCACACCAAGCAATATCCTACATGTGTTTTTTTTTTTTAAATCAGTTCTGTACTATTAGCAAATACTTGTAATATTTTTTTAAACAACTCTGAATGACATTTATCATGTATTATAATGGAAGAAGCATTTTTGTTTCTATAGCAACCATTTACAAAGTCACAACCCCTTCATTTTCTGAAACAGGCTCTGGCACACCCCTTTTTGAGTCCTGCCCTCTCTCTAGCAGTGCACCAATTGTATCTAGTGACTGCCTGGTCACATGATCTTCCCTACAGAACTTTGCATCTTTAGTCCACTTTGCTGTACTGACAGCCATTTAGTGAACCCCCAAGCCGAAATCTTCGTTGATCGATCACAGAAGAACGGATTGATCGGCAACTTGGCTAATTACTCATCATTGTGTGGATTGTATTGATCAAGAAGGAAAAAACTTAAATAAAACCTGGCAGCTTGGACTGCTGCTTTAATATAGACAACAGAGAAAATGATAGTCAAGCGTGTACTCCAGAGAGAAGTATACTGGATAACACATTTACACACAATGTCTAAACATGGATTCAATAGGGAATATTATTATACTGTAGTGTTTTTTTGTATACTGTAATTAATCTGATTTTTATTTGACATTTTTGTTCTTTTGAATTCTTTGTTTAACATTTACTTTATGTACTGTGCAAGTGAGTGTTCATTGTTTCATTGATTAACCATATTTATATTACACCTGTAAGTCATTTTAACATTCCATGCTTTCTGCTGACGCTGAAACCAGTCACTTCTGTTTTTAATAAACATCTTATCAATTATTTTTGTATCTTTTCTATCTATTTACTTTAATTATTTTTTCGGAGAAAATATCCTCCATGCATGGCGAGGTCTGACATGGTGATTAGTGAGGCTTATTCACAGGCTTCTCTCCCCACACCCCATCTGTCCATAGCAGACACAGACAGTCCCTATTAAATCTGGGCACTTTCATGGCTGTTTTGGTTCTAAACATTTTTGGTTTTGCCGGAACTCAATTAATGATGAGAAAAATGCTAAAATAATATGCAGACAAAAAAAGCTTAAAAAATCATTAAAAAAAACAGGTAGGAAACTAACGTTAGGGACCAAAATATTATAAAGAGTTTATTATATAGTATTATTATATGGGGTCATTCGTCCATCTACAATTGACACCAGTCTTCAAGCAGAAATCCACTTTTTACTATTCTGTATCATTGGGACTAACTGCCAAGAACTGTAAGGGGATGAAGAGGTTAAACAAAACAGTTAGGTGAGTTCAGACCTACCCTTATAATGGTATATATTAGAAACACTAACTTTCAATACTTTATTGAGTATACAGCTACGGAAAGACCCTGCACTCCCAAATATACAGACCCTGCACTCCTCCCAAATATACAGACCCAGCACTCCTCCCAAGTATACAGACCCAGCGCTCCTCCCAAGTACGCAGACCCAGCGCTCCTCCCAAATATACAGACCCTGCACTCCTCCCAAATATACAGACCCTGCACTCCTCCCAAATATACAGACCCAGCGCTCCTCCCAAGTACACAGACCCAGCGCTCTTCCCAAATATACAGACCCTGCACTCCTCCCAAATATACAGACCCCACACTCCTCCCAAGTACGCAGACCCCATGCTCCTCCCACATATACAGACCCTGCGCTCCTCCCAAGTACGCAGACCTCACGCTCCTCCCAAGTACACAGACCCAGCGCTCCTCCCAAATATACAGACCCAGCGCTCCTCCCAAATACACAGACCCCACGCTCCTCCCAAGTACGCAGACCCAGCGCTCCTCCCAAGTATACAGACCCAGCGCTCCTCCCAAATACACAGACCCCACGCTCCTCCCAAGTATGCAGACCCAGCGCTCCTCCCAAATACACAGACCCCACGCTCCTCCCAAGTATGCAGACCCCGCGCTCCTCCCAAATACACAGACCCCACGCTCCTCCCAAATACACAGACCCCACGCTCCTCCCAAATACACAGACCCCACGCTCCTCCCAAATACACAGACCCCAGCGCTCCTCCCAAGTATGCAGACCCCGCGCTCCTCCCAAATACACAGACCCCGCACTCCTCCCAAATACACAGACCCCGCGCTCCTCCCAAGTATGCAGACCCCACGCTCCTCCCAAATACACAGACCCCACGCTCCTCCCAAATATACAGACCCAGCGCTCCTCCCAAGTACACAGACCCCGCGCTCCTCCCAAATATACAGACCCTGCACTCCTCCCAAATACACAGACCCCACACTCCTCCCAAGTACACAGACCCCACGCTCCTCCCAAGTATGCAGACCCCGCGCTCCTCCCAAGTATGCAGACCAAGCGCTCCTCCCAAATATACAGACCCAGCGCTCCTCCCAAGTACGCAGACCCAGCGCTCCTCCCAAATATATAGACCCAGCGCTCCTCCCAAGTATGCAGACCCAGCGCTCCTCCCAAATATACAGACCCAGCGCTCCTCCCAAGTACACAGACCCCGCGCTCCTCCCAAGTACACAGACCCCGCGCTCCTCCCAAGTACACAGACCCCGCGCTCCTCCCAAATACACAGACCCCGCGCTCCTCCCAAATACACAGACCCCGCGCTCCTCCCAAGTACACAGACCCTGCGCTCCTCCCAAGTACGCAGACCGCGCGCTCCTCCCAAGTATGCAGACCCCACACTCCTCCCAAGTACGCAGACCCCGCGCTCCTCCCAAGTACACAGACCCCGCGCTCCTCCCAAATACACAGACCCCGCGCTCCTCCCAAATACACAGACCCCGCGCTCCTCCCAAGTACACAGACCCTGCGCTCCTCCCAAGTACACAGACCCCGCGCTCCTCCCAAGTATGCAGACCCCGCGCTCCTCCCAAATACACAGACCCCGTGCACCTCCCAAATACACAGACCCCACGCTCCTCCCAAATACACAGACCCCGCCCTCCTCCCAAATACACAGACCCCGCGCTCCTTCCAAGTATGCAGACCCCACGCTCCTCCCAAGTACACAGACCCCGCCCTCCTCCCAAATACACAGACCCCGCGCTCCTCCCAAGTATGCAGACCCCGCGCTCCTCCCAAATACACAGACCCCGTGCACCTCCCAAATACACAGACCCCGCGCTCCTCCCAAGTATGCAGATTCCGCGCTCCTCCCAAATACACAGACCCCGTGCACCTCCCAAATACACAGACCCCACGCTCCTCCCAAATACACAGACCCCGCCCTCCTCCCAAATACACAGACCCCGCGCTCCTTCCAAGTACGCAGACCCCACGCTCCTCCCAAGTACACAGACCCCACGCTCCTCCCAAGTATGCAGACCCCGCGCTCCTCCCAAATATGCAGACCCCGCGCTCCTCCCAAATACACAGACCCAGCGCTCCTCCCAAATACACAGACCCAGCGGTCCTCCCAAGTATGCAGACCCCGCGCTCCTCCCAAATACACAGACCCAGCGCTCCTCCCAAATACACAGACCCAGCGCTCCTCCCAAATACACAGACCCCGCGCTCCTCCCAAGTATGCAGACCCCGCGCTCCTCCCAAATACACAGACCCAGCGCTCCTCCCAAATACACAGACCCCGCGCTCCTCCCAAATACACAGACCCAGCGCTCCTCCCAAATACACAGACCCAGCGCTCCTCCCAAATACACAGACCCAGCGCTCCTCCCAAGTACGCAGACCCCCACGCTCCTCCCAAGTATGCAGACCCCGCGCTCCTCCCAAGTACACAGACCCCGCGCTCCTCCCAAATACGCAGACCCCGCGCTCCTCCCAAGTACGCAGACCCCCGCGCTCCTCCCAAGTATGCAGACCCCGCGCTCCTCCCAAGTACGCAGACCCCCGCACTCCTCCCAAGTATGCAGACCCCGCACTCCTCCCAAGTATGCAGACCCCGCGCTCCTCCCAAGTATGCAGACCCCGCGCTCCTCCCAAATACACAGACCCCGCGCTCCTCCCAAGTATGCAGACCCCGCGCTCCTCCCAAATACACAGACCCCGTGCACCTCCCAAATACACAGACCCCGCGCTCCTCCCAAGTATGCAGATTCCGCGCTCCTCCCAAATACACAGACCCCGTGCACCTCCCAAATACACAGACCCCACGCTCCTCCCAAATACACAGACCCCGCCCTCCTCCCAAATACACAGACCCCGCGCTCCTTCCAAGTACGCAGACCCCACGCTCCTCCCAAGTACACAGACCCCACGCTCCTCCCAAGTATGCAGACCCCGCGCTCCTCCCAAATATGCAGACCCCGCGCTCCTCCCAAATACACAGACCCAGCGCTCCTCCCAAATACACAGACCCAGCGGTCCTCCCAAGTATGCAGACCCCGCGCTCCTCCCAAATACACAGACCCAGCGCTCCTCCCAAATACACAGACCCAGCGCTCCTCCCAAATACACAGACCCCGCGCTCCTCCCAAGTATGCAGACCCCGCGCTCCTCCCAAATACACAGACCCAGCGCTCCTCCCAAATACACAGACCCCGCGCTCCTCCCAAATACACAGACCCAGCGCTCCTCCCAAATACACAGACCCAGCGCTCCTCCCAAATACACAGACCCAGCGCTCCTCCCAAGTACGCAGACCCCCACGCTCCTCCCAAGTATGCAGACCCCGCGCTCCTCCCAAGTACACAGACCCCGCGCTCCTCCCAAATACGCAGACCCCGCGCTCCTCCCAAGTACGCAGACCCCCGCGCTCCTCCCAAGTATGCAGACCCCGCGCTCCTCCCAAGTACGCAGACCCCACGCTCCTCCCAAATACGCAGACCCCGCGCTCCTCCCAAGTATGCAGACCCCGCGCTCCTCCCAAGTACGCAGACCCCCGCACTCCTCCCAAGTATGCAGACCCCGCACTCCTCCCAAGTATGCAGACCCCGCGCTCCTCCCAAGTATGCAGACCCCGCGCTCCTCCCAAGTACGCAGACCCCCGCGCTCCTCCCAAGTATGCAGACCCCGCGCTCCTCCCAAGTACGCAGACCCCACGCTCCTCCCAAGTATGCAGACCCCATGTGGTGCATTACCTGCGGCTCACAGGAGGCCTGACCCTCCGCTACTGGGAGGCTGGGGTGTACCTGATCCGGTTGATGACAGCGACTCAACCTGCGCGGGATCCTAACAATGTGGGATAACCCGGTGCAGGACAATATAATAAACACCCACCAGTAGAATATAACAGGTTTTACTGAACAGGATATAATACTTATACCCCACAATGTACAGTATGTATGTATGTATGTCTTTATTTATATAACGCCATTAATGTACATAGCGCTTCACAGTAGTAATACACTTGGTAATCATATAAATAACAAATAACATATCATGGGAATAATTGCTTCAGACATAAATGTAACATTGTAGAAGAGGAATCCTTGCTCCGAAGAGCTTACAATCTAATTGGTGGGGAGATCGTACAAAGACAGTAGGAGGGCATTAAGGTAAGTGCTTCTGCAGGGGGCCAAGCTTTACGTATCATGTATAGTAGTAGCCATGGTGCTACTCATAGTGTATATATATATATATATATATATATATATATATATATATATATATATATATATATATATATATACACACACACAGTGGTGTGAAAAAGAAAGTACACCCTCTTTGTTTGAATTATATGGTTTTACATATCAGGACATAATAACAATCATCTTTCCTTAGCAGGTCTTAAAATTAGGTAAATACAACCTCAGATGAACAACAACACATGACATATTACACCGTGTCATGATTTATTTAACAAAAAGGAAGCCAAAATGGAGAAGCTACTGTGTGAAAAACTAAGTACACCCTTACTGCTTCCATAGGAATTAAGATGCTAAGTAGCAGACAGGTGCTGCTAATCAAATGCCCTTGATTAATTGATCATCAGCAAGTGTGACCACCTCTATGAAAGCCAAAGTTTTAGCAGTTTGCTGGTCTGGAGCATTCAGGTGTGTGTTAACACAATGCCAAGGAGGAAAGACATCAGCAATGATCTTAGAGAAGCAATTGTTGCTGCCCATCAATCTGGGAAGGGTTATGAGGCCATTTCCAAACAATTGAAAGCCCATCATTCTACAGTGAGAAAGATTATTCAAAAGTGGAAAACATTCAAGACAGTTGCCAATCTTCCCTGGAGTGGACGTCCCAGCAAATTCACCCCAAGGTCAGACCGTGCAATGCTCAGAGAAATTGCAAAAAACGCAAGAGTTACATCTCAGACTCTACAGGCCTCAGTTAGCATGTTAAATGTTAAAGTTCATGACGGTACAATTAGAAAAAGACTGAACAAGTATGGTTTGTTTGGAAAGGTTGCTTGGAGAAAGCCTCTTCTCTCTAAAAAGAACATGGCAGCACGGCTTAGGTTTGCAAAGTTGCATCTGAACAAACCACAAGACTTCTGGAACAATGTCTTTGGACAGACGAGACCAAAGTGGAGATGTTTGGCCATAATGCACAGCGCCACATTTGGCAAAAACCAAACACAGTATACAGTATCAGCACAAACACCTCATACCAACTGTCAAGCACGGTGGTGGAGGGGTGATGATTTGGGCTTGTTTTGCAGCCAAAGGACCTGAGAACCTTGCAGTCATTGAATCGACCATGAACTCCTCTGTATACCAAAGAATTCTAGAGTCAAATGTGAGGTCATCTGTCCGACAGCTAAAGCTTTGCCGAAATTGGGTCATGCAACAGGACAATGATCCCAAGCACACCAGCAAATCTACAACAGAATGGCTGAAAAGGAAAAAAATCAAGGTGTTTCAATGGCCCAGTCAAAGTCCAGACCTCAGCCCGATTGAAATGTTGTGGCTGGACCTTAAGAGAGCTGTGCATAAACAAATGCCCGCAAACCTAAATGAACAGAAGCAACGTTGTAAAGAAGAGTGGGCCAAAATTCCTCCACAACGATGTGAGAGACTGATAGTCATATAGAAAACGATTACTTCAAGTTATTCCTGCTAGAGGTGGTTCTACAAGCTATTGAATCATAAGGTATACTTAGTTTTTCACACATGGCTTCTCCATTTTGGCTTTATTTTTGTTAAATAAATCATGACACGGTGTAATATGTCATGTGTTGTTGTTTATCTGAGGTTGTATTTATCTAATTTTAAGACCTGCCAAGGAACAGATGATTGTTATTATGTCCTGATATGTAAAACCATAGAATTTAAAGAGGGTGTACTTTCTTTTTCACACCACTATATATATATATATATATATATATATATATATATATACACGCCCAACCCCCTTACACCAAGTGTGTCCCCACAGTACAAAGGGTGCTTGACACCAATACCCTGATGTCCTTTTACCCAATGTCAAGGCCCACCCAAAAGTGTGTATTGTAGCACTACCTGTGAACTGTCGGTGCACTTTAGTTGATGTACCTGCCAGGTACTCCAATACCCGGAGCGGCCGATTAACAACAGGGATCCTGGAGATTCAGCGATGTCAGCGAAGCCTCCGCCTCTGCGTGGGGTCGGTTCCAGCAGGATGGTCCCACCAATAAAATAGTCTTTAATCATGTATGCCTGTATCGGGTCCCAGACTGCAGGCTATGCTTCACAACATGGCGTCTTCACTGGCACTATAACTTAACTATATAGAGCTAATTGGGAAATGTCCCTACCTAGGGGTTTCCCTGAAACAGCCACAATCTAATGTGGTGTTTGGGAACTATCTTGGACCTAAGGGGGTTAATATGACCTAGTCTGGGTGCCACTGACACCCAGATCTTATCTTCCCTGTCTCAGTCCTGGCTCAACTGAACTAACTGTCAGCTTGCACTTCAAGCACTCCCAAAGTTCCAATCTCCCCTCAGGAGATTCTAGCAGCCCTATTGGCTGTACTGTGTCACATGACCTCAGCTCCTGGGGCATTCTGGGGTGTGTAGTTCCCCTGCGGAGCAACATAGTGAGGAGGAAGGGGGGGGCAGATGGAGACATGGCTACATCTGTATTGAGGACCGGGCCATATTATGTGTATTGAGGAGTGGGCGGTATTATGTGTATTGAGGAGAGGATGAGACGGAAAATTTAGGGGTCGCAAGATGGTATGGGCCTAAGAGCGGCAAAATTGTATATCCACCACTGTGCACAGCTGATGGTTGAACAGCCGTCTGTTATGCTTTGATATGTTACGCTCAGTCTCCATTGCGACGCAATGTCTCTTAATGCATCCCGTAGCAACATCGGGCTCGTCAGCACGTAGGGACTTTGATAAACTGGTGTACAGTGTAGCCATGCTGTAAAATGGACTGCAGTTTCCTCTCCTGCTGGCAGTAAACCTGGTAAGTTACAGGGATGCCAGCAGTAATCATGGAGGTTTGCCCTCACACCCTGGTGAGGTGCCCTATGTGTGGATGGGAGTGGCTACATACTCTGAGTCCACCGTTAGTGACATCAGAGATGTGCCTGCCCCCTGAGGGATATAATGCACAGCACTGCTAAAAGTTAGTGTGTTGGAGTAAGGAGCAAGTCTGCGTTGAGACTTGGGAATCGGTGGCACACTAGTGCTTTAACTAGTGGCCCTATGTTATGTTAAGTAACATCTAGCTGACCAAGCCATACTGTGTCCAGGGACCTGGCACAGGGGTGATCTCCCTGAGGGGAGAGGGGATCCCACTCTATTGGGAGGGCGTACCTTTGAAAGGATAACACAGCAAGATGTGTGGCTAGACAAACCACTGTAAGTGGGCAGTTGGCCCGCACCATAAGCCACAATAAAGACACCGTGATCAAAGACATTCTCATGTGTGAGTCTGGAGTTACTCTACAGAGGATGGCACCAAGAAGGAGTTCCTCATCAGAATCATCCCCAATACGGATGCAGGGATCCTGATGAGGTGGAGGCGCTGCACTGGATATAGGTAGGACTCATGCACACTACCTCAGCTGCCTGTCTGGGTTGACAATCCCCAAACACCATCATGCGGGAGACTCAGGAGTCCTGTTGCCAACAGGTGCACCACAAGACACTACCATGTAATGGGGACTGGTTAGACCACAGGGGCCAATGTGAGATTGGGTGGGTCAGGCCAGGTCAGAAAATCCGTTACAACAGTATAAAGTAATGCTGAATAATTGGTGCCCCAAACAGGTTGCATTCTAATATTTTAGTTCCCAAAGCACAGAGAGATGGTGAATTTTAAAAGTTCATGTACACTAGAGCTGATGGCAAGTCCCACTTCAAAGAGCAGTCGTTTAATATCTTTTTATCTAAGAATTTTTTCCAAGCCCAGTGATCCTTCATTCAATATAGAAAGTTTACATGGAAACAGCTATGGATCTGTCTGAATGATTTTGTAATTTCACAGAAATATGTTAGTTTTTTTGTTCACAACATACTCCAATTTCATGCTGTTGTTTTCAGAAGAACACTCTGCTCAATTGTTCTGTTTGAACATACAAAGCACAAAGGGCTCTGCTCTCCAATGAGAAGCATACATGTAAATCTTTCTATTTGTAATAGTTTATTTTAATGTGACATCCAGTGTTACTTGCAGATATACTGTAGCAGAATGTAAGTAGAAGCTGCATAAATACATGGCTGAACGGTTTCATTGAAATAAGCTCAGGGAAATCTTCACATTGTAACACGGAATCAGGACGTGACACATTCATTACAACAAATACATTTTCCGTGCATACTGGATTCTTGTTGGCTTTGTCTTTATTTCATTGCACATTTCTTGTTATATATTCCTGAGTCCACTATAATTTATTAGAGAAATTATCTCTTTCCTCTTTGCTGTATCATAAGAATTGCCGCAGCAGTCTGTCCTCTGTTACATGATTGTCCCTCCAGTAAAAGTCTCACTTTACTAATACTGTAGTATTTGATATTGTTACATAGGGCCATGTTCATTAAACTGTGCTAAGCTTTAGAACAATTTGGCCCAGATATACTACGCTCTGTTTGAATATTTAACCTAACATTTACCTAAATTAATGTTAGGTTAATAGTAACACCTATCTGTGATAGTAGGGGCAGCCGGGCACAGAATACAGTATTAAAGGTTAAGCCCACTCGTTGACCTTATCAGTCATGATGGCAACCCTGGTAAAGGGTCAAAATGGCCACCTTCAGACTGCAAAATTGCTGCCAGTCCTGTTAATAAGTTATTCCCTGTTAGGTATCTATATAGACACACACATTCCCAGCAAGCTCAAACCCAACACCCACCACATCATATATATATATATATATATATATATATTAACAAAAAAAACAGAGAGCGCACGCCCCATAGTGTAACACTGTAACATTTAATATGGGGAAGGGTGGATGGAGGGATTAAAAACCCTCACAAAGTAAAGGTAAAATTTAAGCAGTATGTGATATATAATCACCACCTGACATGTCCAAACTGCAGCAGGGAGTCCAAGATTCGCTGGAAATCTGTGGAACGGCCATGGGTACGAGGTTTGCCCCCAGCTATGCCAACCTCTTTATGGGATATTGGGAAGAAACATCTATTTGGCCCAACCCAGAGCTGGGGGCGGGCCTTATATACTATGGTCGTTTCATCGATGATATTATTAATATTTGAGAGGGTGATATCACTGTTTTTTCCAATGTCCTCACTTCCTTCAATCACAATGCCATGGGCTTGAAATTTACATTTGAAATTAGTTCTACTTCTGTGGTATTTCTGGATCTGGTTTTAACTGCAGACCCAGAAGGTAATATCATTACCACCACACATTTCAAGCCTGTTGCAGTGAACAATTATGTTCATGCTTCAAGTAACCACCATGCACAGTGGCTTAAAAGCATCCCCCTGGGACAGTTTCATCGTCTCAAAAGGAACTGTTCCAGGGAGAGTGATTTTGGTCACCAATCCAAAGAACTGTGTGAAAAGTTTTTGCTAAAGGGGTATAACCCTGACCTGGTATCTGACTCTCTCAACATGGTGATGTTATCTGACAGGTCATCATTACTTAAAAAGTGTATTATCAAAAATAAGAATACAAGATATAATACTCCAAGAAATGGATCATTACAAGTAGATGGGGTTTCAAGGTTTATTACCACTTTTAACCAATCCCACAGATCCATACAGGGCATATTAAATACCCATTGGAGCATTTTGAAATGTGTTCCCCATTTGGGGAATATTATTCCTGATAAGATTCCCATTGTATATAGGAAAGCAAAAAATATTAAAAACATTCTAGCTCCAAGCAAACTCAAACCTACGGTTGCGGCTGCCGGTGCCGCTTCAGTGAACCTTATTGGCAATCACAGGTGTGGCAGAGGCCGCTGCATCACGTGAAAACATCTTACTACCAAAATGGAGTTTGCCTCCCTTCACAAAGATGAAAGACATAATGTGAGGGGCAATATTAATTGCCTCAGTACATTTGTCGTTTATTTAATACAATGTGGATGCGGCCTCCAATATGTAGGTCGCACCACTCGGCCCCTGTGTACTAGATTCCTGGAGAACAGGAGGAATGTGATAAATGGTGTCAGTACCCATAATTTACCGAGACATTTTTCCAGCAAACATAACAAGGATCCAGAATCCTTAAAAATTATGGGTATTGAGCACATTCCTCTTAGTGAATCAGGAGGGGACCGCTTCAAAACACTTTGTAGAAGGGAGACCTTTTGGATACACCGGTTGGGGACACTCACCCCCGGTGGTCTAAATGAATGTTTAGATACCAGTACTCTGGTATAAGTCTGCCTTTACTTCCTGGGTGTTTGTTCTCTGAATCAATTTCTGCTGCTTCTTTTTGCCAACCCCCTCTTTTCACAATCCCCATCCACTGCTGCCATACCTTCCCAAACCACCCCCCCCCCATCCTCCCCCCTCCCCCCTCCCCCCCTCTCCACCTTCATTTCCTTCCCTCCCTTCCCCATCTCTTTCCCTATCCCTCTCCCCCCTTCCAGCCCCCCTCCAACCCCCCCTCCCCCCCCGCCTCCACTCATCCCCACCATATATGTGATGGTAACATTTCTCTCCTTTCTTCTTCAGAAGATAATAAATAAACTTATAATAAATTTATAATGCATGTGGACATTTTAGATTCATTTTATTAATTTGTAATTTTTATTTGCTGGATTTTGTGTGTTTTTACACTAGTATAAATAGAATTGAGCGATTGGTCTTTCAATCATATATATACACAACTATTGTCTCTGGATAATATGTTATACAATTGTTTATATATAAGATTTTTTATAAAGAAATATTTTAATAACTGTATTAGAAGTGTAAAGTATTTTAGTTAAGTGTAGTAAATTTGTTGCATATGTAATTTGCACTAAATAGTGTAACATATTATATTTTTAAGTTGTTTTGTATTGTATATTTTTTACATATATTTTTCATATATCTCTTCCCTATATTTTTATATTGTATTAACCATATAGTATATGCCATATCAAAAGAAGCAGTATATATCATTATCCTCTGTCATATATGTATGTTACTGTTATACTACTGGAGAGTCCATTTATCCTATGAATCATTTAAACCTTTAGAATAACATATATATCAATTATTAACAAATAGTTCAATTGAACTGTTTTGGGTTAATTAAACTACACAAGACTATAGCTACGATCCGATTTAGGGGTGGAACTTTCATTTAGTCCATCCACCAATCACAATTGGGACCCTCCAGTACTTAAACACTGTTATTCTTGTTCAGGGACATTCCCTTTGATAAAGTTGCATTTGTTGCGACGAAACGCATCAGGGACGTAACCTACGACACTACGTCATCACGTTGTGTGCTCCTTTACGGCCGGGGAGCACATGTAGGGATTTCAAGGCTAACTCTGATACCAGATGACTTTGGAAGATTTCAAGTGAACCGGAAGGACAGCGCTGTTTGAGTGACCTTTTCCAGCGAATCTTGGACTCCCTGCTGCAGTTTGGACATGCCTGGTGGTGATTATATATCACATACTGCTTAAATTTTACCTTTACTTTGTGAGTGTTTTTAATCCCTCCATCCACCCTTCCCCATATTAAATGTCACAGTGTTACACTATGGGGCGTGCGCTCTGTTTGTTTTTTTCTATATAATTTGCTGTGGAGTTGGTTATTCCATGTGAGAGCTGCCGTGGGCCCCTGGGATCTGTACATTTGTTCTGGTGCTATCTGTCAGGACTCATCATAGGGTTTGGACATTGGACTTTGATTTTGTTATCTTGTGTATCCTTATGTTTGGTCTAAAATAATGCTGCTTGCTGTATATTATTATTTGATATTATTTAATTAATTATTTTTTAGGGTATTATATATAATAACATTTATTGCTATTTATTGGTATATAATTTATCACCTCTTGGCGCTACTTTTTTCTTTATATATGGCTCTCCATTCATTTTTAATTCACACTGATACACATACACACTCTTTCTTCACTTGCTTTCAGTAACCATTTAACACCTCTAGCCATAAAACACATCCACACCGGGGGAAGGAACAGCACAGATAACATTCCAAGAGACACTGTTTTTAAGTTTACCTTTTGCTTCATTCATTGTAACATCGCCGGAAGAAGAGATCAGTGTATCTCGAAAGCTCGCACAAATAAAAGCATTTCGTTAGCCACAGAACGGTATCATCTATTTATATTTTTTTATTTTTTTGATTATTGAAGCTCGGCTAACACGGTACTGATACCTCTACATATATATATATATATATATATATATATATATATATATATATATATATATATATATATATGTGTGTGTCAAAAGGAGTGTTACTGAGCGTGGCAAATGTATACAACAAGAGACAGGGAAGCCCCATGCTACATCCAATTGACAAAACATACTGTATATGGACAGGACCTACTATGGTTGTTCCCCCTCATACAGAGGTAAAAGGGAAGGTTCACAGTGTGGTTTGTTAGGACCTGTATATTTGGTTATGCCTTGACGTTGGCATGCAGGCTTATGTCGCTTTGGCCAAAGGGTTTAACTAAATTACGAAGAAAATATTATTATTTAATTTTTTAACATTATACTTATTACCATATATGTTTTGTCAATTGGATGTAGCATTGGGCTCCCCTGTCTTTTTTTTGTACAGGTATATGTACAGGTCATTTATTATGTATCTGTGTGGTTTCTGTATATTGCTATGTGACGTGTGTGCTTGAGCAACTAACAATGGTTGAGTGGCTAGCACACAGTGAGTCAGTCAGGCTTTGTGTGGGCCTAGGTGAGTTGCTGAAAGGCAAGGATATATACTCTAAAATGAAGCATTATTCTCTCCCCAGCAGTTAGGTGTCTACTTGCGGGAGGCATGTAGCTGTAATTGGGATCCAAGGTTCCATTTTCATTGGTCAATTCCAATTTCCCACACTCCCAAAGTTCTGCACCCTGAAGCTATCACCACCCTGATTGATCCATCCAGTCGAGCCCCGGACTCCTGATGGGCTCACCGGGTGGTCGGTACCCAGTTCTCCATGTTTTCAGATGGAGGCCGGGAAACTATACATGCCGATGCTGAGCAGGGCTCCACATTTGTTCATGGTTGGTCTCTGTGTCAAAACCAATAGGAAAGTGAGCTGTGGACCAGAGGCAGGTATCCTGAGTTACTGGGCTAATCTGAACCGGTGGATCAAGGCGGTATCTAGGGTAAGATAGCTTCGGCAGTGCCCTACACCTAGCAAGCTAGGGGTCCCTTGTACCCAGAGTTTGTGGTGAGTTATTGCCTTGTTTGTGCCCTGCGATGCTCCCTGTTGTCTCTGACCAGAATAAACTATTGTTTATTTAACTTTCTTCTTCTGCCTGGTGTTTGCGATCCATGTGAAAGTCTGGTCTACCGTGACACTATCCACTAAAGGAAATAACCTAACTTTAACCCAGTCTTACTCCTTTACATAGCGTATGGTTATAGTAAATGTTTGCCTGTTAGTGCTAATGATATGCAAAAGTGGCATTCCCGCTAATATTGCATATCCACTACAGTCAATACTTGAATACCAAGTAGCCTATATACCTCCCCAAACATACTTTTATTCAACACGTGGAGAGGCTTGTGCACAAAATGAAGCACACCTGAAATACCTGGGAAATTTGTTAATGATATAATTTCAATACACTTTGCATATTCACATTAGTATATTTCCCAGGTATCGTAGGTATGTTCCTTGTTTGTGCACTGTATCTCTACATGTATTGTATAAAGGTGCTCGGGAGCTAAACAAGTCACTTCGGGCACTAGTAAAAATAGCCCGTCCCGTTGCACCATGGTATTTGAAGCTAACATACAGGTGCGCCGACGAGTATTCTAAAACTTGCCTTAAACTTGCCTTGGAAAATCTGGGGCTATCACCAACTGCTGGGTACATGCTGCAACATTTCAGTGACATTTCTGCAGAGACTAATGGCCCATCGGATTAACTCAGCAGGGGTCCCTGGCAGCCCCATTCAGTTGAATGGGACTGCCAGGGACCCCTGCTGTTAATCCGATGGGCCATTAGTCTGTCTGCAGAAATGTCACTGAAATGTTGCAACATGTACCCAGCATGTACCCAGCATGTACCCAGCATGCACCCAGCATGTACCCAGCATGTACCTGGGTCTTGTTGGTGATTGCCCCAGATTTGCTTTAGAATACTCGTCGGCGCTACAGTAGGCAGTGCTAATTATGCCGGACTTTTAGCCTATGCGATGAGTTAAGCAACAGTCGTTGTTTTTGTATATAATTACCTTTGGGGATATGCGTTATACTTGGGGAAAATGATGTCCATTACTAATTTAGGTAGGCGGTGCTAAATTGTATCACCCTTTAGTGAGTTATTTTATCTCATTACAGATATAGCACAAATAGAGCATCTTATCTGAAGTAGCTTCTATCATCCTTATTTAAAGCTACATACAATAGATATATTTGTGTTACTGCCACATGTTCTAATTACAAAGTTCCAGAAATAAATCCATGTGCAGAGGGAAAGAATTGAAGACGTGAGCAAACAGTTCATGGATAGTTTGTGGGTTGTACTGTAAGCTGCAGATCAGGAAAAGTTAAAAAATACAATTTTCGTCTTTCATATCAATCATTCACATCAGGACAAGATATGTACAAAATAGAAATGTTATTTATGAAGATCAGCTTCCAGAGAAGAAAGTTTATAAACGTTGGGACTCTTGCCTTTAGCATTAGCCTTTCCCTTACAACACATCATATAAACATGACATTGGATTAGTGGCAAAGGAGGTAAAGCGCCACTACTGAAAGAGTAGTAGATAGAGGAAACAGTCCCCAAAGGGGGGAAGACATCAAGTGGTATAGATTTCTGAGATACAGAAAATACGAATGGTAGAGATTGGAAATAATAGATAAGGACCTAACAGGAGATTAATTATCATATCAGACATGTTAGTTGGGTGCATTTTATCTGCTGTATAAACCTTAAAGTACAGTATTACAAATACATTCAAACATGCCAAGCTGCATGATGAGGATGCATTGAACTGTCATCATATTCTAATAGAATATTTTACTATTTATAAAAGCTTAGATCATATTTTTACAGGTGATATATTAACCCTACTTTAGATTCAGTGCTGTTCACATTTGTTTATCTCATATTTAGTTCCATTGTGATAAAGTCCCCTAATATTTGATTGGTACGGATTAAATCTGTGCACATGTGAAAATTCCAGTCCCATGTAAAATTAGAATGCAATGTCTGGCAGTAAAATGGGAGTTTGTCACTTAGTTATAATGAAATCAGTGTAGCTTAAATATTAATACCTCTTTACTGTTTATGAAAAAGGCATATTCAAGATTTTGCACACATTTTCTAGTAACAAATTAGTTTTTTATTTTTTTTGCTTTGAAATAGTACTGACAAGTTCCCAAACATATTTAGGGATTAGATGTGACCTACACCTTTATGCTGTGATAGATATTGGGACACACTGGGAAATCATTTCCACAGAATTCTACAATCCATGGACGATTTTTGAAATCTCAGGGCAACCCTGCTGCACACAACCCTTTGCACACGCACACACCCACCTCACTCACCCACTTCTTATACACTCACTCTTCTTCATACTCACTATTCTTCTAAACACACTCCACATTTCCCCCACCCCCTATTTCTCACATAGCACACTCATCCACTTTCTTTATCGCACACTCAACATTCATGGGGTTGAGGCTTCAACCCGCCTTTCCTCTCTCTCCTTTCTGCCGGGCTCTCAGCCACCATACAGTGTGTTTCCCACGGGGCCACGGACACTGAAAAGGACAATAGTCACAGTGCCACAACTCCTTCACACTGAATATTATAGTCATATCTGTGATTTGCATGGTGCAATGTTGCAGGTCACAAGCTGTCTGAGCTGTGCCGTTGTCTCATTTTACACAGCTTTTCATGATGTGTGAGTAATATCTTGTTACTTGTTCTTTTGCCAGGAATTATGTACCGCAAGTCGTGTGCATCATCTGCAGCTTGTCTCATCGCTTCTGCGGGATACCAGTCTTTCTGCACACCTGGTAAAGTGAACTCAGTCTGTATCAGTTGCTGTAACACACCTCTTTGCAATGGGCCCCGAGTCAAGAAGAAGGGAAATTCAGCTGAAATGCTGCAGGGGGGAACCCTGACCATGTCTGTGCTGCTAATGCTGGCATCGGTGATAGTGCAGCTTTGAACCAGAAAGAACCTTCTAATGACTACTCCCTGCTGGTCCCTAATTGTCAGGGGAAATCCTTCTTGGTGGTTTGTTTCCAAAGTAATGATGAGAGATCACCAGAAATGTAATTTTGTTGTCTTTTTGTTTGGCAACAGTAAATCCGTTTTTCAGTTGTATTTTCAATCTGGACTTTAATAAAGGTCAGTTCCTTGTGCACAAGCAGGGAACGTGTTAAAAAAAGCACGTGAACATCCATACTCTACTTTGCATGGTACATCTGCTAGTGGAGGCTCAGATTTCACTTTCACAAAGACCATGTGTAGATGTGTTTGAGTTTTTCTGTTGTAGTTTTATTTCCATATCTGGTTCCAGACTGCTTTTCTGTAGGCAGCTGTCAGGACAAGGCTCAGTCTGAAAAGTTCTCAATAAATTCTTGTTAACTACCTTTGTAGAAGGATTTCTTCTTGATGACATGAAGATCAGAGGACGCTTGTAGTTGGTGCTCCTCATAGTAGAGTTTAGATTGGCTCGCAGAAGCTTCTCTTTGTTCACATGTTCAATCGTCAGGTGACAACGAAGGACCTGCAGAAACACCCTTCTGAATTGCTTGGAAGAGATGTTGTATAAAAGAGGGTTCACCACAGAGCTCAGGTAGAAAAAGATATCAGCGACGGGGAGTAGTGTCATATAGATGTGGAAGTAGCTGACAGTCCATTCCTGCTTGGGAGTACTGGCTGCCATAATGCGAAGGATCTGATTGGGCATCCAACAGAGTGCAAGAGTAACAACAATCAGCCCTGTGAGCGAGAAGAGAGAGGGGAAATGTCAGATCTGTGAGCAGAGAGAGAGGGGGGAACATCAAGTGTATGAGCAAAGAGAGAGAGAGAGAGAGAGAACATCAGGTTATGAGCAAGGAGAGAGTGGTGGAACATCAGGTCTGTGAGCAAGGAGAGGGGGAGCATATCAGGTCTGTGAGCAAGGAGAGAGAGGGGAAAAATCAGATCTGTGAGCAAGGAGAGAAGGAGCATATCAGGCCTGTGAGCATGGAGAGAGGGGGAACATCAGGTCTGTTAGCAAGCAGAGAGAGGGGGGAACATCAGGACTGTGAGCTACAGTAGGAGAGAGGGGGGAAAAATCAGATCTGTGAGCAAGGAGAGAGGGAGCATATCAGGCCTGTGAGCAAGGAGAGAGGGGGAACATCAGGCCTGTGAGCAAGGAGAGAGGGGGAGGAACATCAGGTCTGTGAGCAAGGAGAGAGAGGGGGAACATCAGGCCTGTGAGCAAGGAGAGAGAGGGGGAACATCAGGCCTGTGAGCAAGGAGAGAGGGGGGGAACATAAGGTCTGTGAGCAAGGAGAGAGGGGGAGGAACATCAGGTCTGTGAGCAAGGAGAGAGAGGGGGAACATCAGGCCTGTGAGCAAGGAGAGAGGGGGGACATTAGGCCTGTGAGCAAGGAGAGAGAGGGGGAACATCAGGTCTGTGAGCAAGGAGAGAGGGGGGACATTAGGCCTGTGAGCAAGAAGCGAGGGGGGACATTAGGCCTGTGAGCAAGGAGAGAGAGGGGAACATAAGGTCTGTGAGCAAGGAGAGAGAGGGGGAACATAAGGTCTGTGAGCAAGGAGAGAAGGGGGAACATCAGGCCTGTGAGCAAGGAGAGAGAGGGGGAACATAAGGTCTGTGAGCAAGGAGAGAAGGGGGAACATTAGGCCTGTGAGCAAGGAGAGAGAGGGGGAACATTAGGCCTGTGAGCAAGGAGAGAGAGGGGGAACATTAGGCCTGTGAGCAAGGAGAGAGAGGGGGAACATCAGGCCTGTGAGCAAGTAGAGAGAGGGGGAACATAAGGTCTGTGAGCAAAGAGAGAAGGGGGACATTAGGCCTGTGAGCAAGGAGAGAGAGGGGGAACATCAGGCCTGTGATCAAGGAGAGAGAGGGGGAACATAAGGTCTGTGAGCAAGGAGAGAGGGGGGACATCATGTCTGTGAGCAAGGAGAGAAAGGGGGGACATTAGGCCTGTGAGCAAGGAGAGAGAGGGGGGACATCAGGTCTGTGAGCAAGCAGAGAGGGGGAGCATAAGGTCTGTGAGCAAGGAGAGAGAGGGGGGACATCAGGTCTGTGAGAAAGGAGAGAGAGGGGGAACATCAGGTCTGTGAGCAAGGAGAGAGAGGGGGAACATCAGGTCTGTGAGCAAGGAGAGAGAGGGGGGACATTAGGCCTGTGAGCAAGGAGAGAAAGGGGGAACATCAGGTCTGTGAGCAAGGAGAGAGAGGGGAAACATAAGGTCTGTGAGCAAGGAGAGAAGGGGGACATCAGGCCTGTGAGCAAGGAGAGAAAGGGGGAACATCAGGTCTGTGAGCAAGGAGAGAGAGGGGGAACATCAGGTCTGTGAGCAAGGAGAGAGGGGAAACATAAGGTCTGTGAGCAAGGAGAGAGAGGGGACATCATGTCTGTGAGCAAGGAGAAAAAGGGGGGAACTTAGGCCTGTGAGCAATGAGAGAGAGGGGGAACATAAGGTCTGTGAGCAAGGAGAGAAGGGGGACATTAGGCCTGTGAGCAAGGAGAGAAAGGGGGAACATCAGGTCTGTGAGCAAGGAGAGAGACTGGAACATCAGGCCTGTGAGCAAGGAGAGAGAGGGGGACATTAGGCCTGTGAGCAAGGACAGAAGAGGGACATTAGGCCTGTGAGCAAGGAGAGACAGGGGGGACATCAGGTCCATGAGCAAGGAGAGAAAGGGGGGACATCAGACCTGTGAGCAAGGAGAGAGAGGGGGAACATCAGGTCTGTGAACAAGGAGAGAGAGGGGGAACATAAGGTCTGTGAGCAAGGAGAGAGAGGGGGAACATCAGGCCTGTGAGCAAGGAGAGAGAGGGGGAACATCAGGCCTGTGAGCAAGGAGAGAGAGGGGGAACATAAGGTCTGTGAGCAAGGAGAGAAGGGGGACATTAGGCCTGTGAGCAAGGAGAGAGAGGGGACATCAGGTCTGTGAGCAAGGAGAGAGAGGGGGAACATAAGGTCTGTGAGCAAGGAGAGAAGGGGGAACATCAGGCCTGTGAGCAAGGAGAGAGAGGGGGAACATAAGGTCTGTGAGCAAGGAGAGAAGGGGGAACATTAGGCCTGTGAGCAAGGAGAGAGAGGGGGAACATTAGGCCTGTGAGCAAGGAGAGAGAGGGGGAACATTAGGCCTGTGAGCAAGGAGAGAGAGGGGGAACATCAGGCCTGTGAGCAAGTAGAGAGAGGGGGAACATAAGGTCTGTGAGCAAAGAGAGAAGGGGGACATTAGGCCTGTGAGCAAGGAGAGAGAGGGGGAACATCAGGCCTGTGATCAAGGAGAGAGAGGGGGAACATAAGGTCTGTGAGCAAGGAGAGAGGGGGGACATCATGTCTGTGAGCAAGGAGAGAAAGGGGGGACATTAGGCCTGTGAGCAAGGAGAGAGAGGGGGGACATCAGGTCTGTGAGCAAGCAGAGAGGGGGAGCATAAGGTCTGTGAGCAAGGAGAGAGAGGGGGGACATCAGGTCTGTGAGAAAGGAGAGAGAGGGGGAACATCAGGTCTGTGAGCAAGGAGAGAGAGGGGGAACATCAGGTCTGTGAGCAAGGAGAGAGAGGGGGGACATTAGGCCTGTGAGCAAGGAGAGAAAGGGGGAACATCAGGTCTGTGAGCAAGGAGAGAGAGGGGAAACATAAGGTCTGTGAGCAAGGAGAGAAGGGGGACATCAGGCCTGTGAGCAAGGAGAGAAAGGGGGAACATCAGGTCTGTGAGCAAGGAGAGAGAGGGGGAACATCAGGTCTGTGAGCAAGGAGAGAGGGGAAACATAAGGTCTGTGAGCAAGGAGAGAGAGGGGACATCATGTCTGTGAGCAAGGAGAAAAAGGGGGGAACTTAGGCCTGTGAGCAATGAGAGAGAGGGGGAACATAAGGTCTGTGAGCAAGGAGAGAAGGGGGACATTAGGCCTGTGAGCAAGGAGAGAAAGGGGGAACATCAGGTCTGTGAGCAAGGAGAGAGACTGGAACATCAGGCCTGTGAGCAAGGAGAGAGAGGGGGACATTAGGCCTGTGAGCAAGGACAGAAGAGGGACATTAGGCCTGTGAGCAAGGAGAGACAGGGGGGACATCAGGTCCATGAGCAAGGAGAGAAAGGGGGGACATCAGACCTGTGAGCAAGGAGAGAGAGGGGGAACATCAGGTCTGTGAACAAGGAGAGAGAGGGGGAACATAAGGTCTGTGAGCAAGGAGAGAGAGGGGGAACATCAGGCCTGTGAGCAAGGAGAGAGAGGGGGAACATCAGGCCTGTGAGCAAGGAGAGAGAGGGGGAACATAAGGTCTGTGAGCAAGGAGAGAAGGGGGACATTAGGCCTGTGAGCAAGGAGAGAGAGGGGACATCAGGTCTGTGAGCAAGGAGAGAAAAGTAACATAAGGCCTGTGAGCAAGGAGAGAGAGGGGGACATCAGGTCTGTGAGCAAGGAGAGAGAGGGGGAACATAAGGTCTGTGAGCAAGGAGAGAGAGGGGAAACATAAGGTCTGTGAGCAAGGAGAGACAGGGGAACATCAGGTCTGTGAGCAAGCAGAGAGAGGGGGACATCAGGTCTGTGAGCAAGGAGAGAGAGGGGGGACATCAGGTCTGTGAGCAAGGAGAGAGAGGTGAACATCAGGTCTGTGAGCAAGGAGAGAGAGGGGGAACATCAGGTCTGTGAGCAAGGAGAGAGAGGGGGAACATCAGGTCTGTGAGCAAGGAGAGAGAGGGGGAACATCAGGCCTGTGAGCAAGGAGAGAGAGGGGGAACATCAGGCCTGTGAGCAAGGAGAGAGAGGGGGACATAAGGTCTGTGAGCAAGGAGAGAGAGGGGGAACATCAGGTCTGTGAGCAAGGAGAGAGAGGGGGAACATCAGGTCTGTGAGCAAGGAGAGAGAGGGGGAACATCATGTCTGTGAGCAAGGAGAGAGAGGGGAACATAAGGTCTGTGAGCAAGGAGAGAGAGGGGGAACATCAGGTCTGTGAGCAAGGAGAGAGAGGGGGAACATCAGGTCTGTGAGCAAGGACTAACACCTGTGAAACCCGGAAATATTCTATTTTCAATCACTATAATATACTTTGAATATCCAAATGTTTCACAGGTGTTTCAGCATTGTTTACTGGTATATCTCTATGTATTGCATAAAAGTTTGTTGTGATTGAGAAGGGATATAAGATAATTTACAAATCAATCTCTCTCTCTCCCCTCCACCCCCACTTTCCTTCTCTCTCCCCCACCCCCACTTTCCTTCTCTCCCCACCCCTCTCTCCCATTTCTCCACATTGATCTAATGCATGACGAATCACTTGCAAATTGTGCATGGTTCGCGAACTCGGGTGAAAGCTTTGCACATCTCTAGAAACATACCATCCCATATTTAGCTTCTCGCTTCTGCACTCACTGGCTGGAAAATGCTACCAATTTGTCATTGCCTGACAACTTTCTCTGCCTGTAGCAAAATGTTTTAACACAGTTGTAAGGTCATAGCTGTATGCTTCAGAAAAGATCATTAAATGTTTATAGACACCTTATTTATACCTGTTGAAATTTGTTAATTATAATTGTCCTTACAGAAATGCTTCATTTTCTTGTGTCCCAGCAATATTCCAAATCTCACGTACAAAAATACCCCAGGGACATTCAAGATTTTCCCCCTACAGTCTGGTCGACCACAGAAATATAGCATTATGTATTAAAGGCTGATCTTTTCAGAACAATTAACAGTGTAGGTTGCTGTGCAGCTAATAAAAAGCAATGTGTTAAACTAGGGACACTGGAATGGAAATGGATTGTGGGGACTGATCATAAAATCTGCTTCACTTCCACTATTTCATTCTCATGGATCTAATATCTGTATATTTGCATATATATCACAGTTTTATTTCAAAGTCATATGGGGGCAACCATTGAAGATGAAGTCTACAAAAATCATGCACACAGGAGACCGAGTCTTTCACATGTCGAAAATAGAAAAGGCTGAAAGAGAAGAGGCAAATGTAACTGTAGCCAGGTCACCAGGTGGCTGCTGTTCTGCCCCTGTACTGGCAGTAAGCCCTGATACAATCAGGCTTCCCTGTACTGGCAGTAAGCCCTGGTACAAGCAGGCCTTGCCAGTAGTTGATATGGGATTTTCCCCCTCCGAGGAGCTGCATTTGAGTGACAGCGGGAGGCGGTGACATCAGGCCTGGGCATGACCAATCATGAGCCAGACCTAGTGCCCTCATCCTGGCTGTACTTAAAGGCAGGACCACCCTAAATTGGTGAGTTGTCCTTCCCCACTGAGGAAAGCAGGTCGCACAGTGGAAAGGCTGAGATTGGGCCTTCTCCAGTCCTCTTCATCTCGGGGGGAGAGTGAGTGTGGACCATACCTCTGCCTCTGCTAGGGAGGTAGGGAAGATCTAGGATGGCTGCGGGTGCCCTTGGCTTGTAGTGACAGGCCAGGGACCATCCATCAGTGGTAGCTGAGAATACTGAATCTGGCAGAGGCCTGCCTTGTTCCTGTAACTGTACAGAAGAGTAATAAACCCGTTTCTGTTGTGATACCTCCTGCCTGGTGCGTGACCTTACTGGGGGGAGAGGTAATAAGTCCTACCATGGGAGATCACCTTCAGCTCCTGGTGCCTACAGCAGATGGAGGCGCTGCACTGCTAAAGAGATATGTGGGGTATGAACCCCAGAAGCCTAGTCCTGTGTCCCAACTACCATCGGCGGATGACTCGGCCCTCCTGTTACCAGCAGATATCATGCACCACACCAGTGATTCCCAACCAGGGTTCTGCGGAACCCTGGGGTTCCGTGTAGCAGTCTCAGGAGTTCCGCCTATGGACCACGACCCTCCCTTACCCCCCCCCCTCACCTACCACCCCCCACCCTCTGTAGAGCAACAGTTGTTTTTAATCTTTCAGAGATGCAGAGTGTTACAATACCACATGCCTTCCGTATCAGAGTATAAGCAAAGTCATTTCCAGGCAGACATAAAACACTATGTGTAGTGCCTGTTGTCTTCATGTGTCTCAGATGAGAGGGAATCAGAATGTGTAAACTAGTGCTGGGAGGTGGATGCTTGCTCTGCACTTTGTCTGACGGAGCCAGCAGCAGTGAGGACCCCCCAGATCCTAGCAACATCTGCCAGATCTATTTTATGTGTTCAGTTGCTTTGTGAGTTTCATTCCTGGGACACTCTCTCTTTCTCACCGAGTCCAATAACCGCGTAAGTGGATGGTATCATCTGTGCGAAGCTCCCAGCTCCACTGCAGAGCTGTAGACGAGGTCTTAACAAAGAGGTAGGAACTCTGGGCTCCTCACCTCCTCTACAACAGCAAATCATGCACTCTAACAACTATATAACAACTGTTTATGTCCCTGCCATGTGCTCATGTGTCTGCAAAACTCTAAAACGTGAACCCTTTTATCAGACAGAAATGTAAGTGTTGTTATGGACCTCCTTCTCTTGCCACCAGGTGTTGGAAAATTCCAATTCTTTCATGTGCAGTTTGCTTTGTTTTTGTAACGTTGCTGGTTATTTTTGCAGTGTCCTCTTTCCTTTAATACATAGGGGGGTTATTCATTAAACAGCGATTGGAACACTTTGGCAAGATAACTCCCATAACTCTTTTTGCATTAGAAAGACATTTACTCCTGGGATTGTTACAATTTTTAATCCCCCCTCCCCCTTACTATTTCCATCAAGGATTGATTCTATGCTTCAAAAGTTTTGTCACTGGGCAGGGGGTGGGGGAGGGGGGGTTAGGTGAGATGCAGAGTGGGGGTGATGTGAGATGCAGGGGGTGGGTATATAAGGATGATGAGGAGGAGGAGGAGGAGGAGGAGGGGTGCAGGGGGGGGGAGATGAGGATAATGAGGGGTGCTGGGGGAGATATGATGATGAGGGGTGCTGAGGGAAATGTATGAGGATGATGATGATGAGGGGTGCTGGGGTAGATATGAGGATGATGATGATGATGATTTTACCCATGCGGCCCAAATCTGTTTTCCTTGGAGCAGTTCGGCCCTTCTCACTTTACAAGTTTAATATGTATTGTTGGAGGCATTTTTAATATGGTATTGGTGGGGTGCGGTATTTTTATTATGTATTGCGGGGTATAGGTTATTTGTATTTAGGGGCGTGGGGTTTTTTTGGTATGCATTTTGTAGGGGGATTCAGTGAGATTGCGGTAATTGACGGAAGGTAAGGGCAAGTGAGAGGAGAGAGGGGGGGAGGGAGTGAGTGACGAAAAGAGGGAGCAAGAGTGAGACACAAGAGATAAATACATGCGAGGCGGGAGAGGGGGAGAGTGAGTGAGACGGAGGGGAGAAAAATACATGGGTAGAGGGTGGGAAATAGAGGGGGCTCGTAAGGTGTGAAATGTTGTGATTTACCCCTGTCGAAACTAATGTGCCAGCCAGATAGGGGTTCCCTGAGATTTTTTCGAAATGTTCCTCCAAATAAAAAAGGTTGAGGATCACTGCACCACACGATCAGTAATGGCCAAATCTCCCACCAGTGGGGGAAGCAACGCTGCATAACATTAGTGACATCTAAAGAGCCCTGCTGCACCTGTGTAAAAAACCCATGTTGGAATAGATCCTCAGAATAATACTGTATGTTTATTGATCTATACGGCTGTGCTTGTGAATTCCTGATGCTGTGAGGGAGACTGCAGATCGATCGGCAGCAGTGCGGGAAGAAGAACAGCACCCAACACGTAATGTGAGGCAGGAGCCCCATGCTGCGTATTTTATGTGCTTGGAACTCGCTGAAAACAGCTGCACAATGCTTGTTAAAATTAGCACTAACAATCTTCATTTATGTAAATGGTAACCACCCTCCCCATGCGCAGAAACAACCTTATTTACATATTTGTTAATATTTTCTGTTTTAACATGTGTAACCCCCCTCAGGGATTACTTTGGGCAGTTAAGAATTAAGGCCCCTAAAGGGTTGCCTCGGTTGTTGCAAAGTACCGTGCTCCTTCCCATATTTATTGTAAAGTAGCTCACAGAGGCTTAGCCACGCCCACATTCGGAAAGTTGTTGATTCTGCCCTCAGGGGCAGGATATGAAGTATAATTCTTACTATGCCCACCTTCTAGAAGATGTTTTGTCTGCCACCTGGGTCAGAAGGACTAAGGAACATCCAAATTCGTTCCCTTGTATCCAGGGAGATGATGACCTCACAGAAGGGTATATATAGTGCTTCAGACGCTTCTAGGCCCTTAGGTTCCTAGTGGACAAAAGGAGAGGAGCCTCACTGTACCTATCATCTGTCTTTTAATAATGTGTAACAATATGTTACTATTTTTCAGTTAGGAAAATGTGTCCCTTACTTAAAAAAAAAAGGGGGGGGGGGAGCCGGGACAATTGTCCTGGACCCAGAGGCTGCTGAGGACCCAGCCGGCGCGTGCAGTTGGACCTGACCAAATGCCCCGGGGACTGCCAGCTCCACATCCATCTTCCGGGCCCCAGCTTTCCCCACGGCAGCAGGCCTCTCTCCATTGCTGTCGCTGCCTCCTGTATAGGCCCTGCCCCCATGCCAGAAGATCGGTGGCTGGATGGGGCAGGCGCACCTGTGATGTGCAGGAGGGGGGTGTGCAGGGGAGTATTAGGTGTGATGTGCAGGAGAGGGGGATGTGACGTGCGGGGGGGGGGGGGGTATTACATAGTTAAATAGTAGATGAGGTTGAATAAAAGACATGCGTCCTTCAAGTTCAACCTATGCCAAATTTAAAAGACAGATACTTCATTCTATATAAGTACTTCTATTGATCCAGAGGAAGGCAAACAAAAAAAACCAGTGTTATATCATCCAATGATATCTCATAAGGCGAAAATAAATTCCTTCCTGGCTCCAAGAATTGGCAATCGGATTACTCCCTGGATAAACATCCTTCCCATGTATACTTATTTGGTATATCGCTATGTACCTTTCCTTTCTATAAACATTCCCAACCTTTTTTGAACAAATCTATTGTATCTGCCATCACAGTCTCCATGGGTAATGAATTCCACATTGTAACTGCCCTTACTGTAAAGAACCCGTTCCTTTTTTGCTGGTGAAATCTCCTTACCTCTAACCCAGTGGCCACGGTGGCGCATGTGTCTGAGTGCCTGGTGGCGCATGCACGGGTAAAATCCACGATCTCTGGTCTGTGTTGAGCAATGGGATGTGCGGCCTGGACAGGGGTTAGGGGGGGCACAGCCATGATGTCAAAGTACAACACTTCACTGCCATTGGTTTACACTACCTGCAATCCTATTGTTCCACACTATCTGCCCTGCCCGCCCACCAAGTGATCGCGTAGCTGAACGTAAAGACAAAATTATTGTTTTCTATGCCAGTGGTCATGCCATCGCGATATGTGAGCGCTCACGCACACAGCTCATGCACACAGCTGGCCCCTCCTCATAAAACAGATTGTCCATCCCCTTTATTAATTTGGTGGCTCTTCTCTGTACACTCTCTAGTTCTATCATGTATTTTCTAAGGAGTGGTGCCCAAAATTGTACTCCATATTATAGGTGTCTTAGTAATGCTTTATAAAGGGGCATAATTATGTTTACTTCCCTTCCATCCATTGCCCGTTTAATGCAAGATAAGATCTTGTTTGCCTTTGCAGCTACTGCATGGCTTTGGGCACTATTTGTAAGCCTGCTGTCTACCAGCACTCCTAAATACTTCTCCGTCAAATATTCCTCCATTTTATCTCCATCTAATTTGTTAGTTGTCTGTTTATTCTTGTTTCACAAATGCATAACCTTACATTTATCTGTATTAAACCTCATCAGCCATTTACCTGTCCAAGTTTCCAGTCTATCCAAGTCCTTCTGGAGAGAAATTACACCCTGCTCTGATTCTACTACCTTAAACAATTTAGTGTCATCAGCAAAGATGGAGACTAATATGCTCTCTTTGCCAACCTCAAGGTCATTAATAAACAAGTTAAAAAGCAGGAGTCCAAGTGCCGATACCTAAGGTACTCCACTCACAACTTTAGCCCAACCTGAAAAAGTTCCATTTATGACAACCCTCTGTTGTCTGTCCTTTAACCAGTTTTCAATCCAGGTGCATATATTATTACTGAGTCCAAATTTCTTTATTTTGTACACCAACCTCTTGTGTGAAACCGTATCAAAAGCCTTTGCAAAATCTAAGTAGACCACATAAACTGCATTACCCTGGTCTAAATTCCTACTTACCTCCTCAAAGAAACAAATAAGGTTAGTTTGGCAAGATCTATCCTTCATAAATCCATGCTGACTATTACTAATAATTTTGTTTTCCATTAGGTATTCCTGAATATTATCCCGTATTAAACCTTCAAGTAGTTTCCCTACTATTGAAGTCAAGCTTACAGGTTTGTAATTTCCCGGTTGTGATTTAGCTCCCTTTTTAAATATAGGCGCCACATCTGCTTTACGCCAATCTTGTGGTACTGAGCCTGTGGAAATGGAGTCCTTGAATATTAAATATAATGGTTTGACTATTACTGAGCTTAACTCCTTGAGAACACTTGGATGTATGCCACCGGGGCCAGGTGCCTTATTTACTTTAATTTTTTCAAGTCGCTTATGAACTTTTTCCTCAGTTAACCAATTGTATTGTATTGTATGTCTTTATTTATATAGCGCCATTAATGTACATAGTGCTTCACAGTAGTAATACATGTGGTAATCAAATAAATAACAGATAATATAAATAACAGATCATGGGAATAAGTGCTTTAGACATAAAAGTAACATTAAGGAAGAGGAGTCCCTGCCCAGAGGAGCTTAAAGTCTAATTGGTAGGTAGGGAGAACGTACAGAGACAATAGGAGGGATTCTGGTAAGTGCGTCTGCAGGGGGCCAAGCTTTATGTATCATGTGTTCAGAATATCCACAGTGCTATTCATATGCTTCTTCGGCTCTCGGACACTGACCAATCTCCTGGCTCCTACCCTTGACCACGGCACTCGGACTCCGACCTCTCTTCTGGCTCCGCCCCACGACCCGGCAAGTTCTTTTCTAACCCACCTTCTGCAACCCCAACCCGGCATTCCAGACTATCCGCCTACCAGGCCTGCCCCCGCTGCTGGAGACATTAAAGGTCAATATCATACCAACCAATACCTATTGTCAAAAAGACTGGTTCCTTTTTGTCTCTCACTCACAACATATTATACCATCCATATTTGCTGAGGAACAAGAGAGATTTCAAACATTTGAGCAAAACTGAAAGGTTCTCTTCTGCTTTGTTCCCAAGTTATGGTATTATGCAAGAGAGCGGTTACCTGAGCTAACCGCTAAGGTAATGAAGGGGTTAAATAGCAGGCACTGCTTTGTTGTTGGTACAGGGGGTGGGTGAAGCTTGTAGTTGCCCAGGGTGAGTGTTTAGGCCTTGCGGGAGGGTGGCAGTAGAAGTTACCCCCTTCATTACCTTAGAGGTTGCAACCGCTAAGGTAATGAAGGGATTAACCCCTCGCGCTACCCTCCCACAAGGCCAAAACACCATCCTGGGGCAACTACCACCTTAATCCACCCCCTGTATCACCAACACCATTCTGGAATGGGTAAAAGTGCTATTAGCCAAAGATGGCTAATTTTCCCAATTCAAAAAAACATTATACTGCAATACAATAAAAATCAATACAACCCCCCCCCCCAACCCCAACACACACTGTAATTACAAAATTATTATCCAGATCTTGATAATAACACATTTGCCCATTAAAAATAAAACAAGCATAAAGTAAATTAAAGTTTGACTTACCTTTGCCAGGATGAAGGCCGCCCTCATCCTCATCAACGTCCTCCATGGGCAGCAACATTACAATAAAATTAAAAAACTATTGTTCACAACCCCTTAATCACCAATTGCTTGGTGTACCATGTGATGGCTGCCATTTAGTTTTTTTCTGAAGTGACATCATCTTAAAGAGAGGAAAGCCTATGCTACCCGATTGTCTGGCTTCCCTCCATTTTTTATATTG